>NC_090021.1:25556728-25857978 GCF_037176765.1 Anolis sagrei | reverse complement strand
TCCTGGGAGTTCTAGCTTTACAACAGTGGTCCTCAACCTGTGAGTCCCCAGGTGTTTTGCCCTACAACTCCCAGAAATCCCAGCCAGTTTACCAGCTGTTAGGACTTTTGGGAATTGAAGGCCAAAACATCTGGGGGCCCACAGGTTACGAACCCCTGCTTTACAGGGTCTTTAACCTTCTCTGTTAAAGAGTGCTGGTACCTCACCAAATTACAAATCCCAATATCCCATAGCACTGATGCATTGGAAGTTAAAGTAGTGTCAGACTGCATTAATTCTACAGTATATCTCCACTCTTAATTGTGTCTAGAGATGCATCTACCCCAAATACCCACTACTAAAGTCAATCAGGTTTGCAGCTGTTAGGGTCATGGTGACAGCATTTGCGAAGTTGTATACACCAGAAAGCCTATGTCTTCTGGTCTTTAAACGGTGACTACTTTGCCAAACGATTTTTTTCATCTCTGTTGGATTTCTACATGTTTTTAATCTGATGGTACTTTTTATTGTTTGTTCATTTTTCAAAAAGTATCCACATTTTAGTTGCAAACATGGAGAATATCACTACCAATCCAATTATTTGTTAACAAATTTAACATAAGGGCATGACCTTAGCAAGCTGGGTAGAAAGGGCAGCAGTAGTGATGTGCCATTCATCACCATGCCAAATGCAGAGACGTCTGCTATGGCTCACATGCTCAGAGCCTTGGCAAACAGCTACAATCATGGCTGTTCACCATTTATAGGCGAAGCAACACGAAAGGGGAAAAGGAAACATGTGAGAAGAAGCCATGACATTTTGATGAGGACATCAACCAATGAGCAGTCTTCATTGGTTGGAACTAGAAGAATAAGGAAGCTGAAGATTCGATAGTTCCAGTTGGAAGCACAGTTCAATGCTTGTTTTTTAATATTAATATGCATAAACATATTATTGGATTAGCATCCAATTAATCCATCTTCATGGCATTTTGGAGACCTTTCATGCATGGGCTATGTAAAGCCTTAGAATAAACTACTCCTTACATTCATTCATAATAATTCAGCAGCTATCTTTGCCATCACCAAGGACAAACTGTGAAAGCAATAGTGCTCCAGCTTGCTCCTATTGCAAGAAAAAGAACTGCAGCCCTCATTTTGTTATTATTAAGTTCAATAAAACCCTGTTTCTTAATGTACAGTACAATCCTCATGTGCATAGGAGTCTTCACATGGATTCACAAAACAGCAGATTATAGAGAATCCTATTGAAATTGATGACATCTGGCTCAATAGTTATACTAGAAGACCTAGAAAGTGTCTAGGGGTGACATATATTGTCAGGCATTTATAAATGTATATGGGTCCTGTGGGTACAGAGTCCCTACTGTATATTATTTAAGTATATATAGAGATCCCAGAAAATACAGGAAATGCCACTTAAAATCTCTCATATTTTACAACCCTATTTTATCCAATTGTATATACATACATTGATACTGTCCTTAACATTTTTTCATATATATATTTTACTAAGTATTGTGTTTGAACTCAGCACTGATAAAATGTGGATAATAATTAGGGTGCTCTTGTTTTCAGCATTGCTAAATACCCATACTGATCTTTGATGTAACAGTCTTTAGGACTTAAGAGTGATAATAATAAACAGACTGTTAAATATCATGATATTAAACTCAACAATATAAAGGCTCTATGCTAAACCAAACTGTGTGGCCACTACCTGGCTTCCTCCTGCTAACATCACATGTGCATGGGTATGGAGAAGCAAACTACTGAAACAAAATTATTACACAAATTTTATGAAGTATTACCAGAAAATGTTTTTGTGCAACAAAAAAGGGGCTTGACTGACCTCACATATTAGATAAGGACCACACCTGTTTTCCAACCAGCATATCTTTTGTGAAATTGAACTAGGTTCTTATGCAGGTGAATACTCTCAAAATCTCCTCAGTTCCAGAGTTTGTAGATGTTATTGGGGAAATAACTCCCAGTGCCATATAGGCAGTGTGACCAGAAAAGTAAAGGTGGAAAGGGGAAAGGGGAAAAAATAATCTAACTACACAGGTTTCCCCAAACCTGGTGTTCTCCAGATATATTGAACTACAAATCTCAGAACTGGAAACGCTAGTGAAGCCATTTCAGGAATGCCATCTATAGCATATTAACTTTTTTTCTTCTCTTTTCTTAAAAATAATTAGAGGTTAAGCAGTTGATCTTGAGAGATGCACCATGAAAAAATATGCTGAGGCTATATTGGATTTCATGAGGCTTTCAAAGGTCTCCAAAATGCTTCATAAGCAAGTTTCTTTAAAAATGGATTTAAAGGGAAGAATGTAGTAGTATGACATGACAGCCTCAATGGGTGAGAACAAAAGGAACTCCAGATCTAAAGGCCAGTTTCAAAACAATAATATGGAATGGATGTCATAGATGTCTGAAGAAACATGTACAGCCACAACACAATCTACTTTTAAATTTTCTAATGATAGAATTCTATTTCCACAGAAGAGTCTCATAAATGGTTGTTTGAAGTCTTATTTGAATAGAATTCCATAAGAGAGGCTTGGGGACATGGTAACTGGCCCTCTCATTTCTCCTACAAACTCATTGTCTTTCCACATATTGGAAAAACTCCACGGTTCAGAACTAACCATATATGCAAAGGTTCCCAAAGTGATTTAGAAACCTGATCGTGTAAGAATCATACAAAGGAGTACAAATGCTACAACCCTGAGCTAAAAGGAGGTGACAACATTTGCAACATATGGTGGTCAAAACAATATGAGGAGGATAGGAAGAGAATATGCCATGAAAGATGAGTATGCGTGCTGTTTCCACTGCTCTTAAATATGGGATATTTGAACCAACAATGCATGGAAAGATCTACTATGGGACTACTCTAACTGGAATATTTAATGCACTCTAGAGCAGGGCTTCTTAAAACGTTTTCCACTCGTGAACCCTTTCCGCCCCAGAAAGTTTTACATGTCCCCAGATATAGGGGTTTATAAAATAGGTATAAAATCAATTATTTACTCATAGTAAATCAGCATTTGCAAGTCTTGATACAGGTTGATTTTGTCTTTTTAGGAAGTACAGCTGAAGCATTTTCTGCAGACTTCACTGTAAACACTGAATGGTGTTGCTAACAGATTCACATAAAACAGTGGTTCTCAACCTGTGGGTCCCCAGGTGTTTTGGCCTACAACTCCCAGAAATCCCAGCCAGTTTACCAACTGTTAGGATTTCTGGGAATTGAATGCCAAAACATCTGGGGACCCACGGGTTGAGAACCACTGACATAAAGTCTGAAACAGACACTAGGTAGTGTTCAGAAATCTTTTACTGTTGCCTAATATTTCAAGATCAATATTCAACACAGTTTAAGAAGCAGTGTTCTAGAGAATCCTGCAACTCTAAATGGATAGGCCTGAGAATCAAGGTGTGCTGAGGGACGAGCACAGTACAAGAAAATACTGTGTGGATGTAAGACATTTGTTCTCAAAACTCGATTGCCATTTCATCTCTCCCAGAAGCATGCCGGAGCCCCACTTGTATTATTGCTGGGTATCATGGTTTTGAGGTTTTGTTTTGGATTTTTTATGAAGTCCGTGCCTATTGGACAAAAAAGAGGAACAAGACTGTTTTGGCTCCTAGCTTTCTTTCAGAAGTCTTATGCCATTCTTTACAGTTCTCTCAAATCACTGTAATTCCCATGGTTCTACCGATGAGAACTATGATAGCCATACTGTTAACTTTTGAAGTCTAGACATGTTCTTGCCCTTCCTCTCATGGACAGACTGGGAAGGGAGTAAGTGCGCTTTATGTGTAAATGAAGCCCACATTCTTAATAAAATATAAAAGGACAGCTATCATCCCAGGAGTTATGTGGATATGCATAGATATTATTGTGCTTTAGGAATCTCTGGAAAAGAAATATTACTTTATATACTCATGTATTAATCTAAAAAATAAGTCAAAATATCGATCTCCAAAACCTGAGTTGACTTATCAATGTAGGTACTATACAATAACTCTTATTTAAAAATGGAACCATTTCTGAGTAGAATGGTGAGAGCTTGATCTGTCCCGGGATAACCTAAAATCAGCACTTGGCTCCCTCAACTCTTTCTGCCAGCGCATTGCGTCTGGCCTTTTTGAAAACCTGGGTGGCCAGCTCCCAAAAACAGCACTGATGTTTTCCCTCTCTCTGCAGAATGGCCCTCATTCTACCAGGTCATAGCAAAATCCATAATGTTGGCCTACAACTCGCTCAAGCGGTTGACCTATGCTCAAAATGTGCCTTTAACAAATGAATCTTTAATTCCTACAGCATACAGATATGTCCCTTCCAACTCTAAGATTCTGATTCCATGGACAGCTCATGCCTTCTTCTTAGGCTGTAAGGCCTAGCACAAGGAATATTATCTTCCCATCAAACTTGTAAGGAGATGACATCACTTTTAAGAAAGTAGGTTCAGCAACACAAACACATCAATCTAAATAGATGAGTTGGCTGGATTCTTCTCTATCCTTGTCATATGGCCTGCTTAGTTATGGAGCAAAAATATGACCAGAGTCTGGAAAAGTGTGGGAGTTTTGGCCTAAAACACCCAGAATCCTCCCAATAAATATGAGTAGTTGGCAAGCTGAGGGGTTTAGGGACTTTTCATTTTAAAAGGGCCGATGTGATTCCTTCCAACTCTTAAGATTCTATGATACTATGAAAAACAACTTTTCCAAGCTCAGAGCTAATATGCAATTGATTCTTCTCTTCAGGCTCCCCATATGTTGTGTTTCATTTTGCAGCCTAAAGACTTTTGCAGATGTTACCACATGTGGCTCAGCATCCTTTATTTCTTCAGGCTTTTCAGTGCAACGATAAGTTCTTGTTGTATTGCTACAGTTCTGCAAACCTAACAGATGTCTCCTTTGATGTACTATAAGCCCTTACATATAAAATGGTTTTCCCCCCCTGGGCCTAGTGGCAAGTTCCTGCAATTTCTCAGCCAGCTCATGGAAACCAGATTCTGTAAAAAAAAAAAATCCAACCGCTTCCCAAATATACCAGGTTCAACAGCCCATGTCAAAATTTCTCGCTATTTTGCCAACAAGCGCCAATCTTAGCACCATCTACTCTGACATGTATTACAGAGTAAATACAGTAGATGACAACAGGTGTCACAGCTGGATTTCTAATGCAAACAGATATTATCACTGGAGAAAGGAAGCCTACTGCAAAGTGTATGTGGCTATTTGCATTTCTGCTACCAGCAGGGAGAATGGATCCCAGCAGGGGAGACAGTTAACTAGGTCAGTGAGCCTTGCATTTGGATTCAGTGGGGAAACTGTGCATGCTGGAAATCTATAGTCTCCACAGACAATACTTTGAGGTTAGAACTTCTTCTGCCCATGTATTATTCCATTTTTTGCCAAGAAACCACGTGCTTGGTCTTCTAGGGACATTTTTCTTGCTGCCACTGCACAAAATGTTACCACTCAGTGTACAGTAAACCTGTAGCTGCTGAACAAACAGAACTCATGTCCCCCACTCTCAGATTACACAGAGACCAGTGGAACCCCGTTCCTTAACAGATTTATCATTTCTCCTGCAAGAAGCCCCTCAGGCCAGTGAGCTGACACATTTTATGGGTCACAATCATCTGTAGGGGAGGATGTCTGGAAGTTTTAGATACATAATCCCCTTGCTTAATATTCTAGATACTGAGGAGTCTGTTTCATTTTTGTTCTGTCAGTACTTAGAGAGGGGGACTATAACAGCCACGTGGACAGGTAGCATTATGATAGCCATACTAAAGAATGGCCAGGGGGAAGGATGGGAGAGATGGGGTTACTGGGCTGTCTGAGTTAATCTAATAGTTCACACCAAGTCTTCCCTAAGCTCTGCCCATTGACCTTTCCACTGTTACCAAAAGATGTCTCACCTATCAAACCGTCAGGGCTCTGAGAAGGAGACTGTAGTATTGCTAACTGACAAACCAAAACAATGGTGTGTGGGGAAGGACAGTCAGGCACTAGGCAGGCTGCCCGAGCCGCTGCTTGGTGGCTGGCAATAAGCAAGCATGAGGCTGGCCGGCAAGACCTCAGCCAGGTTAGGAGCTGGACCGAGAGAGCGTGGGCATGTGGGCAAGTGAAGCACTGAAGTACAGCTAGCTGCTATACGCTTGTATTTTCCGACACAATAAGGCTGTGCTGCGGCGACTTGAGTGTATGCTATACGCAGAGGTTTCTCCAGCCTGGTGAGATGGTAGGTCGGGAGGTCTAAAGGGTGGCAGCAGCAGAACATTATCTTGCAGTAGCCTTGCCTTCCTGGGATACTTGTCTTCCTTTGGTTGCTGGAGTTTGAGTCTGGGCTTGGGCCTTCCCCCTTTGTCCTTTTCGGAGCACACCTGGTGAAACAGGGGCATCTGCCAACTGCCCCCCAACTGCCTGAGCTCTGGAGGGAGCTTTGGAAGAAGGCTGGACCGGCAGAGGGTGTGTAGTCCCTGGCCTGTGCTGCCGGGATGGTGAAGGATTTTCCTTTCTGGACAGTGACTGGCTTTTGGGGGAAGCACTGAGGTTTCGTGGAGCGAGGATGGGACTCCTAGCTGGTGGACGGAGGAGTTTTCTTGGACTGCTCCGTAAGGGAGGGGCAGTAGGGTTTAGGGCTGGTTTTATTCGGGAGTCACCAGATACATTCCCAGAGGATCTTTGCCCTTGAAATCTGCAGAAAGAAAACAAAGAGAAAGAGGGGGGAAAAATAGTATCAGGCCAACAGTTAGTGGTTTAGACCCCCAGTCTCTCAATAAGGCCATATGGCAAACACTGGCTATACATCCAAATTAATACTGAAAACACACAGGTCACATTTACCATCCATGTCATAGCACTGGTATAGGCAGCCAGATATTAAATACATACATTCACACACCACCTTAATATTAATTCCCAGTTCATAGAGTTTGGCAGGACCAACACCCTCCTCAAAGGATGGGATACTCAGCCAGAACCTGATTGGCAACTGCCACACCCAAAGGACCTTTTCATCCGCCATCCTAAGACTGTGGAATGACATGCCAGAAGAACTTCAACAGTTAAATCAGCTGCCAGAACTCAAAATACGACTCTTCTGAAATGTCTACATAGTCAATTTGAAACTGTGAATTTGATTGGTGTTGGTATAGGTCTTGTGTGCATTTTGGTACATTTTAATAGTGTTTTATTTTATCTGTATGGGCCCTCTGGTGGCACAGCAGGTTAAACCGCTGAACTGCTGAACTTGCTGACCAAAAGATTGGCGGTTCGAATCCAGGCAGTGGGATGAGCTCCCGCTGTTAGCCCCAGCTTCTGGGGCTATGTGAGTAGGTCAATAGGTACCACTTTGGCAGGAAGTAATGCCACTCCATGCAGTCATGCCGGCAACATGACCTTGGAGGTGTCTATGGACAATGCCAGCTCTTCGTCTTAGAAATGGAGATGAGCACCACCCCCCAGAGTTGGACACGACTAGACTTAATGTCAGGGGAAACATTTAACTTATCTGTATGTTTTGTGTCGTACACACCTCAAGCCACAAGATAATTGGGTAACAAATGCATTTATTAGTAGTATCAGTGTTGCTGGAAAACGAATTTCGCCCTTCTTTCATACATTTGTGCAAGTCTTGTGGAAGTGTACAAACAGCTGGTTGCATGGAGGCCAGATAAGTGTAGTTCTTTCCCCTTTAGAAGATTAAATGAGCAAAGGTTATTGTATCCCTGATTGTGTGAATGCCATCTGGATAGCAAACTTGAACTGAATGAATTTCATTCACCACCATCAGGATTAGTTCTGCTATAAACTGGGCCTAGGAATCCCAGTATCGTAAGTGGGAGACTTCATGCGCTGACCACCATGCCCTGTTGGCTGAATGGTCCTATGGCATTCCCTTGTCACTGTTGGAAAGGCACTCCACTAAGCTGTCATACCACCCTTAATACTGTATGAGTATTGCTCTTTCCTGACATAACCAGCTTTGATACCTTTTTATGTGAAATCCCATACAATGTTAGTAGGTGTAATGATGTACTCTAGATCATAAATTCTAGAAGACAAGTAGATGCCTCAATGTGTGGGTGGAGAATCTTTCCTAATCTAAGGCCAGCATTCTGTCACAGCTAATATTCCAGGAACTGCATTCTAATGGTGGATAAGCTCATTCCTATTCTATCATTTACATGTATGCAAGAACAGATAAATGACTCCTCTCCAGCAGCAACAAGGTTTTTGAAAAAAGCTTCCCAATGTAGGCAATTAGAGGCTTTTTAAAGGTAACTGGAAGTAGGAAGGGTGATAATGCACAAGAAACTAACTTCTATTGCTATTACATTATCCAGAAATCATGAAATTGTCAGTCTTAAAAAATTCATTATCTTCTATGGGACCTTAGTAACTGATGGTCAAAGACAATTTTCAAGAGACAGGTTGCACCACAACTGGATGGGAATCCCAGCTTCAGGCTAATCTTTCCATCTCATCCTGTGACTGGCTCCCCTGAAAACACTCACACCCATCCTGAAAAGAGGCTTTTAAACAGTTTCCACTGGTGCCAATGTAAACTGTTTTGAAAGTCACATCACTGATGGGAGGGCATGACCAAAGAGAGGAGGGTGTGATTTTCTCAGGGAGGTCAGCCTATGGCTTTATACCATTGCATGACTATTCTGTTCAAAAAGAAATGATCATAGTCCTGAATATGGACTGACTGGATATATACAAGCAAGAACTAAGAAGTCAACAACAACTTCAAACAGCTCACAAAGACTCTAACTGAAGCAAGAAATTCTGTCTGATCTTGGAAACTAAGCAGGGTCAGACCTAGTAAATACTTAGATGGCTGACCACCAAGGAATACCAGGTACTGTGGATTATCTTTCAGAGGAAGGAAGGCAAACCACCTCTGAGTATTCCTTGCTTAAGGAAACCCTATAAAATTCATGAAGTTATTATGTTGACCAGGCAACATGAAGAAACATGTACAGATATAGCTCGGAAAAGCTACTTTTTCAGACTACAAGTCTCTCTGCCACACAGTGGCTGGAGAATTCTGGTAGTGATTGTCTAAGCTCTGGAACCAGGACCTCCAATACAAACCTACCTGTTGGTCATATCCTTGTCACCAGGACTGCTACTCACTGCTGGTGTTAGAAGTATTGAATGGCTCCCACATTTCAATTCTTTCACTGGTGGCTTTACAGGCACAACGGGACGAGGGATCCTGCTCTTTGTACTTAGACTTCTCTCATCAGTCTTAACTAGAGAAAACTTCTCCTGAATTCCCATCTTCTTTGGGGTAAAGTCATCTGAGTCATGGGTGTCCTCTTCAGATCCAGTGGCTGATAAGGTTTCTGAAGCTCGTCGCCTCTCATCACTGGAAGAAGCAGAAGATGAAGCTCCTGAAGCTAATCTGAGCAAACGATTTTGTCTTTTCTCCATCACCAGGCGGGCCAAATCCTGCTGTTTCAGCCGCTTATACAATCTCTCCTTGCCAGAGTGTGATCCTGAAAGGTCTGAACCAGTGTCTTCTTCAGAGAGTAAGATAGGAATCCGGCTTCTGTATCTGATGCTCAAGGGCTTCTTGGGACTTTCTTTTGGAGCATCAGGAAGCGTTTCTTTTTGTTTTAGGGACTCCGTTGCAAGATTTTGATTTTCAAGGCTAGTCTCTTCTGAAATTGGCTTATCTACTTCTTCCAAATCTAACTGAGGGACAAGATTCTCTTTAAGTTCTAGCTCTTCTTCTTCCATTTTGCTTCCATTAAGAAGCAAGACCTGTTCCACTCCAATATCAGAGGTGGTTTCAATATGGTTGACAGAAAGAGCACAGCTCTCCATCTCTCCTCCTTCCAGGGCTGAATTCACGCTTCCATTTTCTACCAAAACTTGATTTTCTTCTAGTTCTTCTTCAACTATTATCTCTTCAAACTGTCCTGGAGTGGGATATTCCTCGTGCCTCATCGGCTGTCCACTGGAAGACATAATGTTTAAATGGGTCTTTTCAGCAATATGAACAAATGTGCGCTCAACTTTGGTAAAAGGGGAGGAGGCTGTGGCCACAGCAACAGGAGGCTTTGGTTCTGACTTGAGGATGGAGGACAATGTTCCTGGCTCGGATACATCCAGCTGACTTCCCATAGGTTGAGGTTTCTCGTTTTGAGGTGTCAAAGCAGCAAGAGTTCCAAGATCAACGTCAGGAGCCAGGTCTGTGTTCACAGGGGACTTCTTTATATCCCCTGGAGAAAAGAGAACCAATGTCTTTGAGCCTTCCTCAAGTTCCAAGTCTCCTTCTGCAGCTGAAGCTCGGCCCTTGGACTCTTTTTGGTCATCAGCCAAGAGGGTAGATGGGGCACCTTCCTGACTTCGCTCAGTGCTTTTCTGGCTCACATCACTGCTGGATTCACTGTGTATGTCAAGCTCTTCTCCTAATTCACCAGCATCTTCCTCATCTTCCTCCTCTCCCCCTTCCTCTTCTTCTCCCTCCTGTTCATATCTTCCATTTGCCATTTCCAAATGGGCTGTAGGTGTTTTGCAAGGGGCAGTTAAGACAACATTTGAGAAATCCACTTTCTTTGCACGCTGGAAGATTCTGGACCTTTCTCTTTGTTCTGATACATCCCTTTTGAAATCTTGATAAGGCAAACTTAAAGGCACCACCTTGGGGAGACCATTCATTTCAAAAGGCTTCAGTGTGAATACCTGGAACAAGATCCATAAAAAATATCTGGTTAGTCAAGACAATATTGAAACTACATTTAAAAAGAGAAATGATATAGCACCTGGAACTGATCTGTTCATTGTATTTTCAGAAGAATTAATTAGAATGAGATAATCTCAATGAGATGAGCCCCCGGTGGCACCCCTGGTGGTGCAATGGGTTAAACCCTTGTGCCGGCAGGACTGCTGACCAAAAAGTCAGCGGTTCGAATCCAGGGAGTGGGGTGAGTTCCTGTCTGTCAGCCCCAGCTTCCCATATATAGACATGAAAGAAGCCTCCCACAGGATGGTAAAACATTTGGGTTCCCCCTGGGCAACGTCCTTGCAGACGGCCAAATCTCTCACACCAGAAGTGACTTGCAATTTCTCGAGTCGCGCCTGACACAATAAAAAAATGAGATGAATACTTTTTTTCTGTGAAGGATCATATTTTCTCAAGCGTAATCTATCAGATGGTTACATACCAGAAGTGGGTGAAACCAGTGGTGGGCAAAGCTAACATTAATCAACATCACTCCTCAGTATGGTCTTGATGAAGTATTTCACAGAATAATAGAATCATAGAATTGGAAGAGAGCACAAGATCCATCCAGTCTAAACCCCTGACATGCAGGAGCACACAGCCAAAACACTCCTAACAAATGGGCATGATCCACATTCCCTAGAATGTAGGTTGTACGCTCAAACCTAGACAAAGCACAACATAATTCAAATATAAGAAGCAATATACTGTATTTAGTTGAGTCTAATGTTCACCTCTTTTTTGCCTAATTACATGAGCATTAGATTCAATTATGCATTAGAATCTGGCACCTAAACCCGCCTTACAGCTGGTAAACTGGCAGGGGTTTCTGGGAATTGTAGGCCAAAACACCTGGGGGCCCACAGGTTGAGAACCACTGAGGTAAAGGATTCCAGCTAGGGACAGAGGAGGGAGAGGCAGCAGTGGCCGTGAAAAAGCTAGTGGGAAGTTGATGGTGACTGCAAAAAGACTGATGGGTATTTGTGGCCACCACCACCACTTCACATGACATTAAACAGTAAATCCTTTTTTTTTTTCAAACTTCAGGTGCACATTACATTTGATGGCACATTATACTCAAGTAAATAAAAAGTAATAATATAGTAAGAAAAATATATAAGAAACAAGACAAACACTTCCTATGAAGGAAAGGATAAGAGTATGTTGAGACATTTTGGGGGATACATTACCACATGGTATTTAAAACCCTGCCTTTAAAGCCCAAAAATGTTTTCTGAGATGTGTGAGGAACAAGCCGTGGAATTTCCCCCTCATTCTTCTTCAGTTGTTCATCTTGAATATCCAGATGGAATACTAGAAGGAAGGGCTGAGAGGCAAGTGCCTCTCACTGGTGTCAGACTACTGTTGCTAGTTCAGAGTCAGTGCCTCCCCTTCACCTCCTACTAGTGTGATGTCTGATGAACACACCTAAGAGGTAACAATGCAAAAGCTTATTGTTCACCAAAGGCATCAGCAGACTCATGGGCCTCAATGCAGACAAAAATAATCAGCTTTAAAGATTATAAAGTCAACACCTGTTAAAGAAGATGATATAAAACAGTGAAATAACAAATGCTATGGGTCATAGCAACTTGAAGTACCATGACCAAGCCATGCCCTAAAGTTAAAAATTGAAAGACTTAGAACAAATTGTTCTACAGGTAAGAGTTTCCTCCATTAAAATTGAAATATCCAAGGACAAGATAGAAACATACAAGATTAAAGTTTTTATAAAAATATGGTCGTAAAAATGAGGTGGGGACCGATTTAGAATCATAGAATCATAGAGTTGGAAGAGACCTCAAAGGCCATCCAGTCCAATCCCGTGCCAAGAAGCAGGAAAATTGCATTCAAAGCACCCCTGACAGATGGCCATCCAGCCTCTATATGAAAGCTGTTTAATATGTGTAATAGAAGTATATAATCTAACAGTGCTTGGGAAAGATTTAGGTGTTTTGTTTTGGGAGGGGAGTATTTTGTACTGTAGCTCTCAGAATGAGAGCCAGTGTGGAGCAGAGGTTTAAGTGTAGGACTTGAAATCCTGGACAACATGCTCTCTCTGCTCACCTATGTAAACCCCATGGGTGATCCTGGGCAAGTCATACTTTTTCAGCCTTAGAGAAAGGTGATAGTGAACTTTCTCCGACTAAATCTTGCCAAGAAAACCCTGTAATGGGTTTGCCTTAATGTCAGCTTAACTTGGAAACAACGTGAAGGCACACAACATCATCAACCAAAGCAAAGCTCCCAGAATCCTACAGTCAGTATGGACACTGGCCATGGAAGATCCTGTGAACTACAGACCAAAAAAGAAAGATGGTTAAGCTCTGCAATCTATGCAGCAGGGACAAACCTAAGAAAGTATATCTTCACAAAACATAGTTATGGAATTCACTGCCAGATGATTAATTGATGTGTTTATTAATTGATGTGTTTAGACAAAGAATCATAGAATCATAGAGTTGGAAGAGACCTCGTGGGTCATCCAGTGCAACCCCCTCCCAAGAAACAAGAAAATCACATTCAAAGCACCCCCGACATCCAGCCTCTGTTTAAAAGCCTCCAAAGAAGGAGCCTCCACCACACTTCAGGGCAGAGAGTTCCACTGCCGAACAACTCTCAGCGTTAGGAAATTCTTCCTAATGTTCAGGTGGAATCTCCTTTTCTGTAATTTGAAGCCATTGTTCCGTGTCCTAGTCTCCAGGGCAGCAGAAAACAAACTTGCTCCCTCCTCCCTATGACTTCCCCTCACGTATTTATACATTTATACATATTTATACATGTTTTGGAAGGGAGTTGCGTAAATAAATTCATGGACAAGGGCAGTTTAAAGGAAAATGAGACATGACGACCACATAGAATTTCTCAGTTCTGCATCAATATGCTAACAAAAACCAGTTGCCAGGAAGCCACGGGAAGATTGCCTTCAAAATTTGCTTTTGAGATCTCCAAAGGTTTCAGCCAACTGAGGGTTGAGGCTAACAATTTGATTTAGCTCCAGGGCTGCATCTTGAGCGAGCACTTAATTCTTTCTGGTATCATTTTTAATCACTTATTTCCAGTTTAACTTCTTCCTATCATGCAGTAATAACACAAGCAGTAAACAAATTCAACATATGGCAGAATCTCAAAATTGCTAACAGAATAGTTTTTAATACTCTGAATGATGAGAGGCTTGATCTGAATTGTTACCACATTAATGTTACTGGGTAAACAGTTTTACACATTTGCATTGATTTCAGTTATTTTAGATCAGGCTTGTAAATGGCTAGTCCTGCAGTGAATAAAAAATGTCTTCTGGGCAGCTAAGACAGCTTTGCAAAAGCTGCCATTTGCTCATGCAGTGGACTAGAACAAACTTTGGCAACCTAAAATAAATAAATACAATTCCATTTTGACTCCAGAAGGACCCAAACACGAGTAAATTCCTTCTACAGCACCTAGAGTTTATTTCTGGATGTTTGGGACACACTTTTCTTCCCATTAAAAACAAATTGTTTCACCCCCTGTGGATCCATGGAAGCCATAAAATGACCATGCATGCAGAACCATGGACCACGCTTTGCCTTCCCTAGTATATGACACACAGCCACATGTTTCAGGTGGCCACTTATCTATCTCTATAAGGGGAAATAAAAGATAATTTGGATAAAGAGAAGAACTTAGCAAGAAATGCTGTGTCTGCTCAGTCCCTTGAACAGGGGCCCATCCGCACCACACAGTTTTAGTGCTATTTGTCTACTGTCATGGTTCCATCCTATGGAATCCTAGGGTTGTAGTGTGGAGAGGCACTAGAACTCTCTGGCTGAGGATTCCAGATGTGCCCAGGATTCCATGGGATATTGCCATTGTGTAGGATGAATAGGCCCCAGGAGCTCACTTGTTCATTGGCAACATTGATGCCCTGGTTCTTCCTTATGAAATTTCCTTGTGTACAGAAGTGTTTATTATAATGTGTTTAAAACTGTATTTGTGTTATGATATTCGCTGGGTGATTCAGGATCGTAAACCATCCACTATTGTAGAGGCAGCGGTTATGGCAGATCGAATAACAACCCTAAAAGAAGGATTCAAAGGGGAAGATCTGCCAAGTGATAAAAGAACAAACAGGCAGCCATTTTATCAACAACAAACGCGCCCACAGCCAGAAAAGGGTTCTGACATAGAAAACACCATCTGGAGGAGGCAGGGTGTAACAGGACAAACTGCTCCTGAGGTAAAAAGAAGATGCTTTCAATGTGGAAAATGGGACCATATAAAGTATCAATGTCCCCTGTTAAGAAAAGAGAAAACAACCCTCTTCGTGAACAAAGTAAAAGAAACACCAAAGGCAGAACCAGATACTGTGTCAAAGAAGAGTTCAGATTCAGAGCCTCAAGAGAAACAATGTTTGTTCATCTTGTCAGGCAGCCCTTCTAAAGATTACTTAGAAACCATTTCTATTAGCAACAAAGACATCAAAGGACTTCGAGATACAGGCTCCGAAGTATGTATAGTGCAACCAGAAATAATACCTCAGGAATTTCAGCGGCCTACCTCTGAAATAAGATTAAAAGGTTTAGGACCTGCGATACCAACAGCAGTAGTGACTTTGCCAATAGAATATGGAGGATGGAAGGGTATGTGGGATTTTGCAGTCAGTCCTGACATACCATACAGATGTTTAATTGGAAATGATTTGGCTAAGAAGATTGAAAGCTGGAGGATGACGTGTGAGGAAGAAGAATATAACAACGAAAGCCATGATCAAAAAGCCATGTGTTTTGCCATACAACAAGACGGGGAGGAGAGTCCGGAAACCAGTGCTACGGTTGCTGAGCTTGTTAAGAAGACGGGAGGAGTTGAGGAAATTCGGCAGGAACAAGGAGCCGATGAATCTCTTAAACCTTTATTTGCTTCGGCTCAAAACCCCACAGTATCGGCAAAAGAACAGCCCTCCGAGTTTGTGTTAAAGAATGGTGTTTTATATAGAGAAACCAGGAATGTGGAGTCAACAGAAGAATCAGTGACAAGTAGTCAAATTGTAGTGCCTCAAAGTTTTAGAGAACAGCTGATGAGGGTGGCACACGAAAACCCTCAAGGTGGACATTTGGGTGTGAGGAAAACCACAAAGAGAATCACTAAAAACTTTTATTGGCCTGGCATGTTCCAGAAGATCAAAGAGTTTTGCCAGTCTTGTGACATCTGCCAAAGATTGAGTACTGGAAGGGATAAAATTAAAGCTCCTATGATCCCTATGCCAATAATTGGAGAACCATTTTACAGAGTGGGCATTGACATAGTGGGTCCTCTTTGTAAACCAAGCAGACGTGGTTACCGATACATTTTAACCATGATTGACTACGCCACAAGATATCCAGAGGCTGTAGCTCTAACTAACATCGAGACAACAACGATTGCAAATGCACTGTTATCCATTTGGGGAAGAACTGGTTATCCTAGAGAATTGGTTTCAGATTTGGGAACCCAATTCACTTCCAGACTTATGTCGAAATTGCTTGAGTTATGTGGTATTAGACACCTGACTTCAACAGCTTATCATCCACAGACAAATGGTCTAGTTGAAAATATGAACAAGACTTTAGTCAAAATGATAAAGTCTTACAGTCAAGAGAAGCCATACGACTGGGACGTCAAATTGCAACAACTGTTATTCGCCTACAGGACCGTCCCTCATGACAGTACTGGCTACAGTCCATTTGAATTGCTATATGGAAGGAAAGCTCGTTGTCCATTAGACCTGATAAAGGAATATTGGGAGGAAAGTCCAGCTACAGATCCAGTTCCAGTGTCGGAGTATCTAAAAGATCTTCAAGCAACAATGCAACTAGCTAGGGACATTGCACATGAACATTTACTTGCGGCTCAGCAGAGACAAAAAGACTATTATGATTCTACTGCTAAACCAAAGATCTTCAACATCGGAGATGAAGTTTTATTTTTATCTCCCAACAAAAACAACAAACTGCAATTAGATTGGACGGGACCCTGGAAGATCATCAGGAAGCACAGCCAGATAAACTATGATATTTATGATGAACATTCCAATGTAGAAAGAAGAGTCCATGTAAACATGTTAAAGCCTTATGTTGAAAGGTCTGCTAATGTATGTTTTGTTGTTTCGGAGGAAGAATCCGGTCCCTTTTCTTTTTGGGAGGGTGATCGTGAACAGTACAAAAATTTGGATCGGGTAGAAATGAACATAGAATTGTCCCAACCACAGAGAAGGGAGGTTGTGGAAGTTTTGAGTAAAAAATGGCATACTAATGAATATAGTATGTCAACAATTGAAAAAGAATGCTATGCCATTATCTGGTCAGTTAAGAAACTAAAACCATATTTGTGGGGGAGAAAGTTTACCTTACAAACGGACCATGCTCCATTAAGATGGCTAGATAATGTGAAAGGTACAAATAACAAATTGTTGAGATGGAGTTTATGTTTACAGGATTTTATATTTGAAATTAAACATGTTTCAGGTAAACGGAACATAGTTGCGGACGCCTTATCTAGGATTTCGTAAGGTTAAAGGTTTGTATGTATGTGTAATTGAAATGTATTTAACCATAATATGTTTGCCTTCCAGAAATGTTGTATATGTATATATGGTTGGATAATATGTGGAATTATTTTTGCCATTCTGGGATTGAGAATGGTCCAAAAATAATTTTTCGGGGGGGGGGGAAGGTGTACAGAAGTGTTTATTATAATGTGTTTAAAACTGTATTTGTGTTTTACATTGGTTGCCTATGGCTGGAGCGGCCCAGCTGTGAGAGATATGTTGCCATGGAAACAAGGCAGAAGAGGAGGTGGGAGGAGCTTAGAGAGAAAAAGGTTTGAAAGTGACAGTTAACTCTGTCAGGAGGAAGAGACCCTGAGAGAGAGCAGAGTCAAGTAGGGACTCTGAGAGAGTAACTCTGTCAGGAGGAAGAGACCCTGAGAGAGAGCAGAGTCAGATAGGGACTCTGAGGAGTGAAGAAGTGTATTGTTAGTTAGTGTTCGTGAATATTTCTTCAGCTAGGGAGCTGAAGGGTAAAACTTTGTTAGATTTCTTTAGTAGAAAAGAACTAACTGAGGCTTGTATGATTGCCAGTCGGTGGAAGACTGGAGTTCTATTATTTGGTCCAGTGTGGATCAAACAGTGAGAATATTCACAGCAGGGAACACTGAATAATAGACACCTTCACCAGAGCAAGAGTTTAAAAGTTGTAACATCCAAGGCTGAATTGTATCTCTACCAAGTCATATTGTAACCATCAAGTATATGCCAAGCATAACCTCTCCATATTGTAACCATCAAGTATATGCCAAGCTGAACATCTTTATATTGCAACCACAAGCTTTGTTCAACAATAAACTTGTTCTCTTTGTTATTTTAAAATCTGCCTCATCTCCATTGATTTTACGTTCGGTGCATTCCACTCTACAAAAATTACCTCACAACATAAACAGAGACTAACAGAGACTTTAATACCAGCGTCTCTATACATTATGGTGGCAGTGTAATTAGCATTGACGGAGGTTCCTTACAAGATTTTGGTAATCCCATTTCGGTGGGATTAATACTTCTTCACATATTTTTGGTGGCAGACGACGGCGTTAATACTTCTTTACACCTTGGTTTTCAACAAGACATGGTCTGAGCAGTTATAGGAATTCTACAGCGCTCCAGATGGCCAATTGTGAAGTCCAACAACATCTGGAAGCATGTATGAATCCCATTCCTGATGTACTGCTTGCCTTCAGATAACGGACTGTTCTCTGTGAAGGATGACAGGTGACTATCCTGTTTTCATTGCTCCCATTCTTCTGAAATCTCCCACAAAGGGCTTTTTTAATCAACATTTTTATACCAAGTCAACTGCTGGTGGTGGCAATTTCCCATTTTATGGATGACCAGGGGAGATTTTTATTATCTGGTGTTCTTGCAAACTGTTCCCTCCTTTTTTAAGGGAAAGACCTGTGGCTTTACAAGTCCTCCAACAATGTTCCTCCTCTCCCTGGATTCAGAGCCAGATGGTTGCTATCATTTAATTCTCCCAGTTTGGTGTATTCAGATACCAGTCACTGTGACTAACTGAGAGCATGAAAGGTTGGAAGCCTGAAAGCCTTTGTACCTCTTACCCTGAAGTTCCATGTGGATGTGGGCTAGGAATATACATTAAAATACGCTGAAACCCATTTTCTTGAAGCTGCTATCTATAATATATATATTAATTAATGGCTAAAAGAGTGTGGGTGTCTGAACATTGAATGATGGGTGTAGAATTTCTATTTTTCCATTCTCATAACATCAATAGCTTTTAAATGAGGAGAACACAGTTCCTAAATAGGAACAATGGTACCCACTGTGCCCAAAACAAACTAAGTAATGTTGCATTGTCCTCAGTATCCCCACCTAGGAAAAAAAAACCCCTTGGTGATGTTTTAGGAATTAATGGCCACCATCACAAACTATTTAGGAAGAAATTGTTTGATTCAGCTAAAGGTTGTCAGGATAGTTGTTTTTGGTAACGCTTGTGTTAGTATTTAAAAATTTTTTAGAGTGTTCTCAATGCCCTGAAAGAAAGGAAGTATTATAAACACATGAAGTAAAAAAAATTACAAATGATATGTCTGACATGTACTGCTGAAACAGTATGAGTCTCAGGATTTTTTCAGATTGAGCAGAGTCCGTCTCCTCTGTATTTCTTTCTCAGTCCACTGTTGGATACAAAACAGGGAGAAAAACATATGTTGCTATGTGCCAGTAGTTGTAAACTCCCACTGATACTATATCAGTCATTGTCAATGTTATTTTGTGATTAAAAAGTCCTCTGATTCATAGTGAAGGGGGGGGGGGGGAATCAAACTACAATTCAAGAGATATAGAAATATCTATCTTTTTTTTATATTTTTAAATAACTGCTTTTAAAATGAGGGTGGGGAGAGAGAAGTGGAAATAATTGACTTTGTCATGGATATGGTAAGTCAGATATGGTCAGAACAGTGAACAATGTTTCACTTGAGGGATAGCATATTTCCTTGATGGAAAATAGCATTCATCGGGAGGAAACCAACCCCCTGCCATGCATAAATACACAATTAAATCACTTTGGAAAGATCCAACTCTGTTTAAAGACCTCCAAAGAAGGAGAGTCAACCACCCTCCAAGGTAGTCTGTTCCACTGTTGGGAAGCTCTAAAAGTCAATAAGTTCTTCCTAATGTTCAGATGGAATCTCTTTAATTGTTCAAGTCTCTGGAGGAGCAGAAAACTGGATGAACATATTTCCAGGCTGCCTTATTTGTGTATTTCTTCATGACACTAGATGGCCCTTCTCATAAATTTCAGTTTTCTCTGATTCTCTGAGAAGGCTATTTCACCAACACATGCCTAAGCTCTCTGACCAACAAGTGAAAATGGGATATTGATCAAAATCAAAAGCTCTCATTCTCCCACTGGAATCCAAAGGCAATATTTCATATCTGGGATCTGTAAGAGCATTGTTCTTGTTTATTACTACTTGTGTTATCAGAGAGATGTCCTCAAAACATATGAAAGAGCACACACATGCCTATCAGGGATCCTGTATATTTGGTAAATTGGACCCAAAAATCCACATTCACACAGAACTCTCTAAAAGAGGGATACAGATCATAGTTGCACTGAGGAATAGCAAATAACAATAGCAGACTCACACGCTGTAAGGGTTTGGAATTAAAAGCAATTTAATGACGTAAAGATTGATAAAAAATAAGAGATGTTCAAAATCAAAGGAAATATAATACTTCTTTTAATTCACACACACACCAGAGAAGGGGGAAGCAATTTTGGGAAGCTGCAATATGTAGGTAAAGTACACCCCAAAAGGCAGATATTAGGAGTGAGAAATTATCTATCCTTACTCTCATTGGACCTGTGAGAGGGTTTGAGAACCCCTTGCTGGAACAGTGCAAGGAAGTGAGGACTAGCTAACTATGGCCCTCTAAGCAAAGCTAGGATTTTGAGAAAGAGAAAAAAAGAACTAATAAGATTCTCTGGCCAAAAGCCCAGATTCTGACAGTCTGAAATAAGGGTTTCAGTGATCTTGGTTTAAACAGCATGCAAACTGAAGCTACTTCAGTGATTTTTTTGCACGTGATCTTCAGAAGGAGGCAGGTAATTCAAGCTCTTGGTGCCCAGGGATCCCACCACAGAGTGGATTGCTCTGAATTTGGAATTCTTTTATAGAATCTCAGGTATAAGGATGACATCTGTATTTCTCTAAAATGAAAGGACTTCTTCAAACAAGGGATGTCTGCCTGGGCTTCTGGGGCACATTACCAAATACTTGGGTTAGTGAAAGGTGATAATGGCTCAGACAAGCCCTCACTTTAAGAAAGGCATTATAAAAATGTTAAGTCTAGGAAACTAGTCTCAAAATCTACTATCATGTATGCTGTTTGACTTGGTTGAAGAACTGGTTGTTCTTGAGAAATGAATATTTACTACAACTCAAAGCAGAAGGTCTGAAGTTTGGGATTCATGCCTATCTTTGGCATGAGAAAATAAAAACAGACTCTAATTTTAATAACTACCGCATAAGGAGATCATTATTAAATATCTGGAATAAGTATAAGAAAGATATTACAACAGAAAGTTATTGTTGTGCTCTCCACAAAAAGCTTCATTTAGAAGAGAAATGGCATTGAAAGAGAAATGGCTGACTTATAAAGACTTGTTGGTGTTAGATAATTATCAGTATAGAATAGACGAGAGAGGAACTACTGTCCGAAAACTTTCTAATACAATGGATTCCCTACAGACTTATTTGAATTTGTTATTGATAAATGTGAACTTGAAACTCTTTTGGACTCTGGAAACGACCACTTAATTGCAAAGTTGTGTAAACTGTTGTTAAAATATGAAATAGAGGAGGAACAGATGAAATATTGTATGGTTAAGTAGGCACAACATTTTGGTAAACTAATACAAATAAAACAACGGGAAAGGGTCTAGACAAAGAGTTTGAAATTAACACTTAGTAATGACTTGAAAGAATATTTTAATAAAATTATGTATAGATTGTACCTGACACCAGAAAGGATTGCTAAAATGTATAAAGAATAGTTCTATTGATTGTTGGAAATGCTGGGAAAAGGTGGGCACTTTTTATAATATGTAGTGGCCACGTAAAAAAAAAAAAAGGCCCAGAAATACTATGCACAAATACTGGGTACAAATATCTGAAGATACCAGCCACAGATGCAGGCAAAATGTCAGGAGAAAATACTGCTAGACCATGACCATGTAGCCTGGAAACCACACAACACTACAGTAACTCTGACCATGAAAGCTTTCGACAATACAAATACATACAATTTTGGAATAAATGGTTAAACTCAAATTTGAAATGAAACATGAACTCTGCTTGGGATATTAGAAGAACAACTCGATAGAAAATGGGAAGACTATTGCTATACCTACACTCAAAGATGGAAAGACTATATGATTTTGTCACAAAATGATTAAATTATGAAAAAAGCAAACTTGCGGAAATGGATAAACGTACTACATTGATTAAGGAAAAATCTCTAACTAACTTTAAGAAAGACTGATTGTGTTCCTCCAGCTAAGATAAGGCCAAATCTCAATCAATGTTGTTGGGGTTTTTGGGGGGGGGGGGGGGGGCTAGAAGTGTGTTATTATGTGAGAAACGGTGTACCAATGGTTCCTTTACACTGAATAGGTGTAGAAAAGTAAGAGAATATAACCACCAGAGAATGTAAAGCTCTTAGATTAGATAATGTAGATTTTTTTGGTAGTTTGTAGTTATTTTTTAATGTTTAGGATGTAGTAATATTCTAGAAAATGTATTTTTAATCTTTTGCTGTTGATGATGTTTTGTTTTTGGCTTTTGTGTGAGTTTTTTGTATGTTTTATTTTAATCTGTCTAAATACAAATAATAATAATAATAATAATAATAATAATAATAAGTTAAGTCAGTTGCCCTTGCCACAAAGTAACATTTTCAATCAATGTCATTTCCAGTCTTTAATGGATTATTTAGTAGAGACAGAACCTTATGTGTGGTTGAGGTACTTAGTATTGCAAATGTTTTATCCAGAAAGCTACCTTAACTTGAGGGTAGATAATAGAGTTCAGAAGAACTGCTGGCTACAAGATTTGACCTGGAGAGATCATTTGATTGGCCTGACAAAGATGTTACACAAATCTGGTTGTCTCTTAACAGCTGGCCTTCAGTATATTCAAACCTTACAAAGTTCCCAAATGCTAAGAGATGGCTCGGATGTTCTGCAGATCTTTTATATGAAACCAACTGCAAGATATCTGCAGTACCAACAGAGTTCAAGGCAATGTCTTCCAGAGGAGGCATACTACATTTAGTAGAATGCAGTTGTGTCTGAGTCATCTAGAAATGGTAGCATTGTTTTTCTCAGATGGAAAGAGGAGAAAAAATCTTCACAAATAGAAAGAGAATTCATTAGTAATCCTTTGTACTGCCAAGAAGGGAATCTCAAGGCCCTTTGGACATCCACATTCTGTCACTCCTTTTCCAGAGAACAGGTTGATTTAGGACAAAGTTTAAACAGAACTAATTTGAAACTAATTTGAAAAGTGAGGATTGTCATTTGGAATACAGTCAAGCAATGCGTATCATACTCTGATGTGAAATGAATTATCAATTAGCAAAATGGCTCTGCAACATCCAAACCCTGTGTTCTGATGCAACAGGTCATTACCCAACATTTGGGTTAATAGACTGTGATAATGGTTCAGACAAGCACTTCCTCTCAAAGAAAAACTATGAAAACAATTTGATATGAGATCTGGACACATCAGAAGCCAAAGTGTAGTAGTAGTATGACATATTGTTTGGACCATGAGCCCATGGTGCCTAGATGATGCAATCATTTCTTTTCATAATGCCAGCCATTGTTCCAGCTGTGTTACCATCCCCAATCTCTAGTGGCAAAAACAGAGACAGACAAGTTCCATTGCCTTTTTTTTGGACAAAACCCATCATTTCCCATATCCAGTATTGTCTCTCTCAAATAAGCTGCATGACAGGAAGTTACCTTATACAATATCAGACTTATTTGTACATCTAGCCCAACACTCTGTATCTTAATCAGTGACAACTCTTAAAGCCCACAGACATGTAAGACAGCATGTGATGATTCAGTAGTGATTTCCAGCCATAAGCATAGCTCTTGCACTTGTTCTTGCGCTTGTATGTCTTCCTTGCACTGTAGAAATATTGAAATTTGCCTAGCAAAGGTGATATACTCGTCCACCCTTCACTTCAGTAACAGAGATATATCAATTTGGTTACTTCCATGAGATTTTTTTTTGTCGTGTCAGGAGTGACTTGAGAAACTGCAAGTCGCTTCTGGTGTGAGAGAATTGGCCGTCTGCAAGGACGTTGCCCAGGGGACGCCCGGATGATTTGATGTTTTTATCATCCTTGTGGGAGGCTTCTCTCATGTCCCCACATGAGGAGCTGGAGTTGATAGAGGGAGCTCATCCATCTCTCCCCGGATTCGAACCTGCGACCTATCAGTCTTCAGTCCTGCCGGCACAGGGGTTTAACCCACTGCGCCACCGGAGGCTCCACTTTCATGAGATCAATTTACTAGTCACGCAACATCAGCTTTTACTTTGTAACGCATTGTTCTGAAAAAGTTAGTATGACTCTGGAGAGGGCATGCTTGGAAAATAATAATGTAAGCAATGCCATTTTTTACCCTATGGTTAGTTATGTCTTCACCAAATGAATCTTGTTGTCACATCCAGTTTTCACACATTATTTGTTTAGAGATTGCTGCTATTTTTGCAATGTCACCACTGGAGCTCTCCGGTGTCACTAAATAGAAAGAAAGAACACTCAACCAACCTACAGATGCATCACTTGCCTTTTCCTACTATGAGGAAGAGTATCCTTAGAGCACCTAGCTGCAAAAGGCTAACTAGTTCTCAGAGAAAGACTAGTCTTCTTCTTTATCCTCATCGGTCTCACTAATTGAGCAGGGAAAAGTGGGGAGAAATGGGCGTGCAAAAACATAATATGGAGTCAATACATGCTCCAAAGAAAGTCTATTATCTGGGATAAGATGGAACATCATGGCTTATATGATCATAGACTTGGACTTTTGGAAGGGACCCAGGAGTCATCGTTTTAACCTTGTGCCAGTGTCAGAAATCTATACCTAAAGTATGTAGGATAACTGGCCATCCAAACTCTGTTCGTAAATTTCCAATTAAAATTAACCTATTGCCTTCAATGGATTTGAATCAATTGTTTTTGGCCCTAACCTATGAATAAGTGTAAAATATGTCCAAATCCAATGGATTCAAATTACGTAACAGAATATTTACAGTACAGATTATTAACAATTCACTGATGGTTATAATTTACTGATATTCTGATGTTGGAAGACAATATTTTGAACTAATATTCTGTTGAAATTATATATTTATCCTGTTTTCCTCCAGAAGGCAAAGTTATCATTAGAAGGGAAAAACAGTTTCCTGAAAATGTATGGGGAAAAGGTCTTCCATGTGTAATGCCGTCCAACAGCAGAGTTCTTGTGTGTGAATCTGAAGGCTTTACAATAACACAATGGTAGTTAGGCTCCACTGAAAGTCACATGCAAATAAAACCACCATCAAAAAGTTCTGCCTTTGATTCTTTAATAAGGTTTTGGTAGTATACAAGCTTTTTTTTCCGATTGTCTGGATTAACATACATGGATTTAAAAAAGGCACAAAATCCATTGCACAGCTTCGGTTTAGTTTTTTGTTTCTTCTTTTTTTAAAAGATGAAGTTGCTTGTCAATGTGATTTCAAGTGTAGGATCTTACAGTACTCTGCAGCATTTACAGCGTGATCTACATACAAGTAATTTAGTGCATGCTTTTATACAGGAGACAGAATTCTAATTCTCTCTCATCATCAGTCTCTCTATATACACAAATAATACAGTGCTTTTATTTTGAAAAAAAAAAAGCTTCAGGGTTTTTTCTTCTTCTTCTCACATGCTTGGTGCGCCCAGGAGAATAGTGCAAGCATATTATACAATGTTATTGCAGTACAAAAAAAGGCGAAGGGTGGGGAAGAGAGTTCAGGTTGTTACCTTAGGTTTAAACAGGGAATACACACAAAGAATAAAAGGGCTCAAGGAAAACAAACTTTTGAACCCCTTCAGGCAACCTGGTCCTTCCAGCCCAATTTCACCTTTTCTCTGTTATAGCTAGCAGTTCTCCCGATAAGAAGTCTTTCAAGCCTTCATCTGCCTTTATATTGTGTATTGTGGTGACCGCTGTTGCTAAGCATATTTATGTCCACCTGCGGTGACTGTAAGATGACCCCAATTGCTGAGGTTTTCATTAAAGTAAATTTCTCAAATATTATGAACTGGTTCCCTGCGCAGAATCTTCTGCAGACTACTTAAGGTTTTGAAAAACAAGCTAAGATGCACTGCCACAACAAGACAAGAACGGGGTGCATAGGCAACATAGCTGGTCTCTGAACTGCGGGCTTACAGAGTAAATACCAGTCTTGCATAAAAATCAAAGAGTTAAGAGACCAGTCTTAACTGAAGACCAACATAAAGGGGGGGGGGGGGGAGTTCCTAGGGAAAGAGTGTACAGTTTTACATACCACTCTTAATCTCTCCAATGCAGCTAAAAAAACTGGTTCCAACATGTGCAGACTAGCTCTTTAAAGTGACACAGGCTCCAGTTCTGTGCACCCTGAACAGAAATTAAATCCCATTAAACTTACTGAGATTTATTTCTGGTAGATATGGATGCATTGCTATGCATAAGTTGGACAGAAACAAAATCAACCAATTCTCTGCATCTTGTAAATGTTTTACTACCAACTGCTGAAATCATATTTGATCTAGCAGTGGAACAACAGCAGCAAGCTTATAGTTTCATGGGATAAGGCAAAGGAAGGATATGCTGGTCCCTGAGGATTATTAATTTTATTAATTATTATTAGTATTATATTTGGTAGTAGGAGTAACATGTGCTAAGATGGTAAGCCTTAGGAAGAAAAAACAAGCCATCCAAGTGTCTTCAGGCATCGGAAACTGAAAGAGGCCTTAGCCCTGAGAAGTAGAGCTGGCAAACCAGCAAATAAGAATTTCTAGATTTTTATATTTGAGTCTTGGCATATCCTAGAAAGACCATCTTCCTCTAACAGATGAATAAGATGTTTAGTTTCAAATATCTCATAAAACAGGGAGATACACCAAATACGAGGATTGGAGAATTTTGGAAACCTAAGCTGCTTTGAAAATTATAAAGGCACAAATGCCTTTCAGAAGATGCAGCTACATGGTTTTGGGACAGTAGTTCTTTTACTTTTGATATCATTGTTATGGCAGGCACATGCTTAGTAATTTCCTATTAGAAGTATTCATCTCTTATTATCTTTAAGGTGGGTTAAGATACCAACATCCTGATTAAAACCTAAAAAAACAAAAGGATTTACCTTCCTTTTAACATCTGTTGAAGCAACATTCTGTATTCAATTGGAAACAACAGCTCTGCAGATTGCAAGTGTTTAGCCTGGCAATTCTTGACCTATCTTGCCAGTCACACATAGATCAACGGGTGTACAGCAAAGGCTTTAGCCCTTCACAGGCTGGACTGTTTTATTCCGAAGTACTGAAGTCTCAGTTCAGGACACTCTGAATACACTTGTATTTATTAAATCAAAGTTTGGGAACATTCCCTTTGGAGACTAGAACTCCGAGAATTTCCGAGCCAGCACAACTACATTTCCAAGCCCAGATTTGTACCTTTGAAGGACTTGGGAAAAAACACATATGGAAGGTGGTAACCACCTTAAATGTTCTTTTTATTCCCACCCAAGCAAGAAAAAGGAAATAGTTTTAACAGTCTAAAAATGTTAATATTCTTCTGACCATGGTTTGACTTTTTTTTCCAGGAAGGACCAAAGTGAAGGGGGAAGTAAGTCTCCCATGAGCACCTTTCTTATTCCACTGGTAACATGAAGCAGCTCTTTCAATGTGTATGCATTTCATGTTGGCAGATCATCTGTCTGCAATTGCAATGAAGTGTTGATAAGGAAGCTCTGTGATTTCTTATAAAGAAGATATAATTAAGCCAGGTGCATCGAGGTGAAAGAACCCAACAGAAAACACATCACATAGTAAAAAAATAAATCATAGCACAAGTTTGTATCTGAGTGTTAAGTTGCATGCAGGTGACTGCGAAATGGAGATCAACTTTCAACCCCCAGGTTATACATGGTTTAGCAGCTTGTTTTTTTAAAAAAGTACATTCATTAGAAGATCATTTTTTCAATGGTTGTAGTACAAAGGAGGAGGATTTTCAACACATCAAATGAAGAGTTAGAAATATTTCCTATAAATGTCATCTTTGTGCTGTCTCGTGGAACTGCTAGTGCAGGTCTAAATGTTAAAGTGATCCAGATAGAGAATAAATGATAGAAGGAATCTAACAGGAAAAGGAACTAGAATGACGACCAGTTGTTTACCTTGCTATGCAATGTTACAGAAAACACACTTTACCAGATTCATACTATTCTGGGGAAACACAACATCCAATAAATCACAAATCACAGTGCCATTCAGCTTTCAACCAAGCATTCTTATACAGTAAGATAGCTGAGTGGGGCATAAGATGCATGTGATACAAGACAGTGCAAGAAAAAAACAACCTATAATGGCCTAGGTCCTAGGAAGTCTTCAGAAGTATTTTCTCTACCCTGCAGCTATGGAATTGAGTCCGCTTAACTTGAAACCAATTCCAGTTTGAAGCTGCACTGCAACAGCAGCAATTCTGAGGATCAGGCCTGAAGGTACCAGCACCAGTGGGAGAATATATTTTATACTCTCCTTTTAGCACTAGGATGAGGCGGCAGCAGCATTACAGTTCAGTAAATCATACAGAACCTAGATGATTCTGGTCTGCTTGCCACACATACAATTTCATGTTGTGGCTTCAGCCAACATGGCTTTGACTAAACTTTGCAATACTAAGTTCAAAAAGGGGCCTCATGTGTGGAGACACTATATTCTCAATAGATACAAAATGGCTTGTCACATACTACTATAATAAAGCCCAAGCCATCAATTGCTGTTTATGGACTTCAATCACAACATACATCCAGTCAGGAAATAGAAGATCTGGACATACAGGGAAATGATTGTGGGGATAACAAGAGGAAAGAGGAATATTATTTGGCTATTAAAATGGCTAGCATTTCCATAATGTGCTAATGGTTACATATCATTCACAAGATAATGATGGAGGAGAAGGTTAAAAGTAAAGCAGGGGTGAAGAAGTTGTACATATTCTCAAGTGAAGAGAAAGTGTACTAGAGGCCTTTTGTTTTGATCCAGCACTGCTCTCTTACAGTTGTACTGCATTTCCACAAAAGTCAGGAGAAATAAAGACAGAGATGAATGGATCAGCTCAAGCACCGAGTTGTGGGACCTGTTATTTACTCATAGGTGGTAAATGTGCAAACTTGCTGCTTCAAACAAGAAGTCGGGCACTTTTAAAGACACTGCCCTCTATGATATCTATCCCAACCTGCAATGGGAACCATAAGGACACCGCAGGACAGCTACTTCATACATGAGGTACTGATTTTGCTGAAACACAATATGGAAGCAAGGTCTTCACCTGGATCACCATCCAGGATGAAGCAAAGACTACACATTACAATGATTGTAATGTGTCCAAAGATGTACATGCCAAAAAAAAGTTGGTGTATGCATGTGATTCAAATGTATGAGTATATATTTTCTCAGGGGAGAAATAGTTACTTTTAACAAAAATAGAAACAAAATTATATGGAACTCACTCTTTTGGTAGAAACTAATATGTTGTTGTCCCAGTTTTAGGACTTCCAATGCACAAGACAACAATCCACTCTTACAAGCTTTTTAAAAAAAAAAAAAAAGAAGAAAGAAAAACAGCTTCATAACCAAACTACATGAATGAACAAAAGAAAATTAAGAGCAACAAATGATAATAGCCATGAAGGAAGCACCATTGAAATTCAGTGAGGGAGGCTGAAGCAGCATGAACTGTAATGCCGATGTCAGACTCCCGTACAAAAAGATACAACATTGTGAAGCTTGGAATATTTCTCATCAATGGAGCAAATACTGAAGTCATTTACACATAACCATGATACCAGATTCACAGTAGTAGATCCATGGTGCAGTTTCACTGACACAAAAATAGAGATCCTGACCTTCTTTGGCCTTTAATGGACCTGGGATGCTTCTCCCTATGCCATCACGGTAGCATCTACAAGGTCCTGCATGCACACTACCTTGCATTCTTCTTCCTTACACCCTCCTTGGGGATTCAAATTTACTCTCATTCCACAGCTTATTATGAACTGGTGAATAGCAGCATCGGGGCTGTTGAATCAACCTGCCTTACTCTTATTAGATGTGGAGGCATTTCAACAGCCGAATAAGGTTTTTTAAAAAAATAACAGAGCAGCTATGTTAAATTAAACAAATAAATATTATGCAAATATACACACAGGTGTGTACATGTCTTTTTAAAGCACTTTAAAACATTTGGGATGAAAAATGCTATAGAAAGCTAATATATTATCATATATACATTGTATTTAGGAATTTCCTGCCTGTTGTGTTGCAAACCATCCCCAAACCATAGGCTTTGTTGATGTGTAATCAAAGAACGCTCACAAACAATCCAGTTTCTAAAAAAATAGTGTCATTCTAATGATATTGACAATCACAGTCATGAGGGAAACCAAAGATTTGCCTGAAAACATAAACTCTGGGATGCACTGGACTTGCATCCTATTGACAGAAAGGGAATCAGAGAAGCAATAGGATTGTGTGTAAGGGTCAAAAGACAAGGGTCAGTACAGTGGAGGAATAAGATAAGGTATGCTACATAATGGGGAAAAGGGTGAAGCAAAGAAGGCCAGAGGCTGGAGGAAGTGAATTAAGGGAAAACCCTTTTAAAGGGCCTAGAACGACGGAACGGTGTGCTGTTGAAGAAGATGGGTGGAGAAGGCAATAGACAAAGACACTGGACAACTGTTATGAAGTTGTAAAGACAGGAAGACCAAGAAGGTAGTGAGGCTAGTCATGCCAAGTCAATAAAGTATCTCACAGAATGGTTACCTTCCTTTAAGGAATGGTCTTACTCATAACATTTGTGCTATGTCTTTTATGAAAAGTCCATATAAGGAGCAATTTCTAGGTTTATTGCTCTCATCAGTTTTCAGAAAGAAATAATGTAATAGGACAACCTGATTAGCATACAGATAGAGAGACTTTGGTATTTATGAAGCTCAGAGTAAAACCAATTCAAAGAATTTTGACTGTTATATATGTTAATATGGAGTTCTTTGAAATGTTACTAAATGATAAGCAATGCCTTTCCAATGAATGCAAGTGAGACATGGTTGGTGCAAACCTCATTAATTGCAAATCAAGATTGTATTAGTGAGGTATTTGGTCAAATTTCTTGGCAGGCAAAAGACATTACCTTGCACTGACATTACCTTGCACTTAGGAACAAATGAGGCTGCGTCAAACCACATGTTCATCTAGTCTGCCCTAGATGTCAATACTAACAGGCAGCAATTTTTGTGGATTCAGGTAAAATTCCTTCACAGCCCTACCTGGAGATACTAAGAGTCAAAGCATGTTCTCTGCCACTGAGCAAAAAGCACCTTTCAAAAGGATTTGTTGCAATGCGTGTTGTATACTAAATTGTAACCAGCAGAAACAATTTTCTTTTCCTTTTGGATTAGCCTAAATAGATCTCTCTTAATTGTGTAGCCATATCAGAAAAATATGAACGGAAAATATTCTATTAATCAGTCTTTTTAACTCATGCATTTCATTGCTGTTTGGGACAGAAAGTAGTTTTGTGCTCTCCAGATATATTGGGCAACAAATCCCATCATCTATGTGAGCTAGGGAATGATGGGAAGTGTAAGATACAATATCTGGGTGCGGGGAGGCAGAGTTAAATGGAAATTGCTTTAAAGGAAGTGTGCATATGACTGCAATGCAGTAATGCAAAATCACCTTAAAGCCTGTCATTTCTGCCTGCATATGCAAATATACACCCACAAAGGGATTCTAACTTCTGAAAGGGCCTTGTTCTGTTTCATTGCCTTTTACCTAATCTTTTAGAAAAACAAGAAATGCTTTTCAAAAGGACTCTGTTTAAGATATGTAGATATATAACACCACATGGCATTAGAACAGATAACAATGAAATTAAGGAAATATCTCAAGAAAATAACCTGCTGGAAAATTCTACTGACAATCAAAAGTAGAATTAACAGGAGAATTTTATGCCATTTAAAGCATCACTTGATTATATATTTAATATTGAAACTTTGGGGGGTTTTTTCCTTCAAAAATAGCCCGTTTAAGAACACAAGAGCATCTCACAAGTTATGTGCTTTAAAATGCTAATCAAGGTATAAACTTTAGAATGAATTTGTTAATTGCTTTTCTGTTTTAAAATTACACACACGGGTGTTGTTTGATTCAGAATTTTCTCATGGTTCAAAATACAAAATGTATATTGGAAATATTCAGTTGCTTGTCTAAGATTTTTAACCCCATTATATAACTAATTAATATGACAAACAGAGTCTGCGTAAATTACTCATGTTATGTACCATTGAAGAGAGTGACAGATAAGAAAGCTACTGATCTTTAGACATAAGGAACAACAAGAAAACTGCTGCCTCATTTGTGTTTTAGGCCATGTATGATTTATTCCTCAGGAGTACCTAAATCTGAGTGATGATTTACCTTTTAAACAGATTTCTGGGACCCTATGCACTATGAAATATCAAAATCCAACTATTAAGAAAAACCAGAAATAGGCTTGTGGATATTTCTGGATTTGTTTTAATTTTGGTAGTCTCTATGGCCTCCCATTTAGTCTCAGGGCAGAAAACTGCTTCAAGCACTCCACCAACCATTGTTTCTTATCCGTCATATAAAAAGAGCAAGATCTCTTTCTCAGTTTGAAAAATAGGTATTGAAGGCCTGAGCAACTTTTCAAAGAAATTCAGAGTCTCTCACTAAAGGCAGATAACAGGCAAAATTCTCTTTTTAATATACTGTCCTAATACATCGACTACAATTCCTCTTCTCTATCAAGTGAAACAAGTTTACTAATCCCTAGATTAGTATCTATCTAATCCCTAGATTAGTATCCCTATCTTTTAAAAATAATTTGAAATAAAGGAAACCACTAATTTGAAAAGTGGACAGTTCCCTCCTAACAATAATGCAAAATCCTCAATACCTTAGGCAAACAAAAGCCAGAGAAAGAATTGGATAAAAATAACTACAGGCAAATCTATGTAGTCATACAAAATATGGAGGCAAAACCACAGGGTAAAGAATGCAGTTTGTATATGATACAAAACCTGCAACAACAGCAGTGATTTTGGCTGCTCGAGTGATGTTTGAAATATGCTTCTGTGAATCCCTCTCAGCTCCTGAGCTCTTGACCCAAATTCCTCAAGCATGTTCCACTGAATCAAGGGCTGATTAAAATTTGAATAGAAGGTCTCCATATGTAGCGAGACACTGCTGCAGACCAAAAAACAGGAAATCGTATACAGTATCCTACTGAGAAGACAGCTCTCCCCAGTAACTACACTGTCTCTGCGCTCAAGTCATGTTGTCATCACTGGGGCAGTGGCATCCTACACTGACCAGTTCAGCGTTGCAAATCACCACCACGAAGTGCTGATATAAACTCCTCAATATGCTACACATGTATAATATTTGCATTCTTATCTTGAATTATAATGTAGCCTCTGGCCCAACATGGTGGTAAATAAGAGACAAAGAGAGATGGGGTGGAAGGAGGTGGGGTGTATCTGAGTCTCTGTATTTTTTTTTCCTTGCAGGGGAGTTTACAGTACCTTTTGGCCAAAGTAGGTTGGGATTCAGTATTGCATTAAATGGTGACACACGGGGCAGGTGGGCTTTATTATTGCATTACAAAGGATGCTGCTTCCCCCCAGTACAGGCTATGTTTTGTGTGTGAAGCGGGCCCACACCTGCTGGAGCTGGGATCTGGAAATGCGGAGGACAGAAGGCATGAGTCTGTGGTTTCCTGCTGTGAGGGGCATGTGCCTGCGGTGGGGCATGCGCACGGGGCTGCTCTCCGCCGAACGGCTGCGCTGTATGAAAGTGCCGCCAAGGTGAGGGTACTGTTCTGTCTCCAGGGTTGAGGAGGAGAAAACGGAGGACGCCAGTCTTCTGAGGGGGCTGTACCTCGGGAGGGAGTGCTGAGAATGCCTGTCCTCCTCCAACTGCAAAAGACCAAGAAGAGTGGAGGAAAAGGTGTCAGGCAAAGACTTGACTCGCTCCTGGTTTGTGCTGCACATGCTGCAGAAATCTTCACTGGCGGGTGGCAAACACTTTCTCTTTACGGGGATTTAATACAGCCTATGGGTTTGCTTCTTACTACACTAACACCCACATTGATACTCGAAGAGGCCTTTTAGGGTAAGAGGAATAACCATGCTCTATCATTAAACTGTTTCAAAAGCGGGCGTAGTCTGCAAACTAAAAGGGCCAAACCTTCTGCCACTTTAACATTTAGAAAGAAGCTCATACGTTGATCAGTTGTCAAACTAATCCAAATCAAATGAACATAAGGAATTAAGGTTCAGTGACCCAAATTCTCACTTTCCTTCCCCCAATTTGGCTGCCTTCACATTTGCCCCAAACCTCCTCCCTCGGGTGGGTTCAGTAGCTACAGATGTACCTTTTACTTTAATGCATTTGCTACAGTAATGACTGCATGTTAATTAAGTATGATATTTTGTAACAAGGAACTGCATTCTTTCAATCTGTTCAATGCACTACTTCATATATTTTTTTTCTAAGAAAAGTGTCTCATGGCTACATGACTGATTTGAGGAACTGAGACAAGTCCTCACTTCTCTTCCCTATATTTGTCTGCCTTCCCAAATGCCCCACCATCTCCCTCCCTCAATGGGTTAAGTAGTTATTTGGCTAGAAATGTACATTTTCCTTTAATGCATTTGCTACAGCAAAGCCTGCCTGTTGAAATAAGCATGATATTTTGCAATAGGGATATGTTCAATATGTTAAATGCACTACTTCAAATATTTTTCTAAGGAAAGCACCTCATGCCTTCATGATTGATTTGCATAACTACTCAGCTAACATGCTGTGTGCTTCTGAAGAGAAAAGCAATGGGCACAGCATGATCCGAAGCGAGGTCCATCTATCACACATGGACATTCATCCTGATGCACATTTTACCAATGTCTTGAGAAGGTAGGCATGTTATCTTCACAAAACATGAAGGGAGTTAGTGTTCACCCAACAGAGGCCCGCCCAATACGCCGCATCTTGCTTCCTAACTGGGTCTTCCTTACTCTCTCCATTGCTCAAACATGCATAAATATATCAAGCCATGCCATTTTAAAAATCCCTGATGTAGTGGTTTTTTAAAAAAAAAAATGCCTGTCCTGCTGAAATGAAATCAAGCCTCAAAGCTTTTTCCCTCCCACCAGGCTGTCTAAACAGATCAATATGAAGTTCAACAGAAAATTCATAAAAAATAGAAAAGAGTATTGCATGCTTGAAGTTTACATGATTTATTCATTTGCCATATTAACCATTGTAATTGTTAAGCCCAATGGTCAGCTCAGTAAATAGAGAGGAAAGAAAACAGCACGTCATCAAGATTAGCTGTCAAATACCTGGGTTTTCTGCATTTAAACTATTATTCTGCTGTGCTCAAGAGTCTTATCTTTTATTTTATTCCACTGAAAACAAAGTGTTAATCTGCTGATTTTATGGCAGAAAACTCTACTTTGCTTTAAAAAAAAATCTCTCCAAAGATCTTGCAACCTTCCTAGGCAATGCTGGTGTCCCACTATTGATACAGAATGCTTCTCCGATTAGCCTCCAAACTATGCTTTCTGTAGTTTACATTCATTGTCACTTGCTCATAGGAACAAGAATTACTATTCCCCTGTACAACATCATTTTACTTTACTGTTAATACCTATCTCTGACTTTTTTCATAAGTAAAATATATCTAATTTCTCAAACAATTGCAAACAGATATAGCTCACAATTTTATTTGCCTTTTCTTGGATTTTCTCCAATTAATCTACACATTTCTTAAAATATGGACACAGTATCTAAGAGAGCTTCAGAGAATGTATTAGATAATATATTTCTGCTAAGCACTTGAAATAACCTTTCTTTCAATCTTGGCAACAGCAATAAACTACTACATCACATTCAATCTGCTACATTATGTCACATTTTCATTTAATTTAAGACATTAATGTCACTATGAAGGTGACATTAGCCTAAGTTACTTGGTTATGGTCCTCTTAAAGCTTTGACTTCAAGCAGTAATCTTCAGGAAATGTATTTTATTGAACAACATACACACAGATGGTTTTATACCAAGAGGACCTGTGATCCCATGTTGTGTGATAAAAAAAATCCAGTATGTACAATCAGTCCTTGAGCATAACCCCTTGCAAGAAGTTTAACAACATTCTATTAAATCAAAGCAAGTGTAAGATCCCTGGCATATTCCATAATTACAAATATTAATATTCTAGAAAATGTTTAGAGAGCCAGACTAAGTATCTTTGAGTCTTAAAAAAATATAATATAGTTCCAAAAGGCCACATTTGAGAGGAAAAGAAAAGTCCTGGCAAGATAGAGACAAAAAAGAAAATGGCATATTGATATTAGATAAATGTTACCAAAGTAACATTCATTCTACTGGTAGGAGTTTGAGCAAAAGGTTGTTGGATATTTCCATTTTAGCAATTAAGATTTGGCTTGGCTACATACTACCTTGACTTCAACAGCCAAAGTGTCTTTTGGCAAATGGGTTAGCCAATAAATCGTGAACAAAGAGCAGCCCATACCAAAGACGAAGATTTCATAACTTAGATGTCTAAAACAAGGCCAAACTAAGCTCATGGTGTGGGGTAGAGCAAGTAAAAAAGAAATGAATAGGATACTCTTGTGACTTAATGAGCATGTTTATCGCATGCTTTCGCTTACCAGATGTTAGCCAATTCTCTGGTATCCACAACAGATTCTAGGAGGCAAGGCCACAGAATCTACATCTACTAAATGTTTTTCATAATAGGATGAACAAGCTTATTTGTAGTTAATTACATGACACCTTTCCTTGAAGGAATTTTCACCTCTCCCCACTTACAGGTAAACACTATAATTATGAGTCAACTTTCTTCCAAATATAAGCAGAACCACCACCACCACCCCCTCCCCACAAAAAATGAATTGCATAGTATTTGTTTTTTGTCTCTAAATGTTAACTAATATAATTCCTAGCATACTTGCACCTGGACTTTGGCTTGCCTTTTTGACTAGTGAAGTTACTGAACAGTATCAAAGCACTGATCAGAAACGGAATCTAGCAGGTTTTTAATATTCTTCTCTAGGTGAGAAGAGTTACAATCTTTGAAAGTTATCCTTCAGCTCAGACTTGATTTCAATCCAGAATGAAATATAACCTAGCTTCTGCCATCCCTGTTTCCCAGCTATCTACCCACTCTCTTCCTCTCACTCTAAGTATCTCCTGGTGCTCTAGGAGCAGCAGGGGAACAAGTGTCGTCGCTCTGTCCCCACTGTCCTCCCTAATGCCTGGCATGCTGCTTGCCAAGAGCAGAGTGATAGCTTTTCTGCTGCTATTAAACCATATTGGTTGTACCAAGAAAAGACAATTCCCAGAACACTTTCACTGGCATGCAATCAAAGCCCAGCATTAAAGAAAAGCATATGCTGAAACTGCCTCCCATTCCTCTCACAGTGGCAATAAAGGTAAGTGGTCAAGGAAGGCAAGTGGGAGGACTTTAATGTCAGTGGGAAACAGGAGAAAGTTCCATTCTACTCCTAACGCCAATAAGGGCAAGGGGGGAGGGGGGGCTGTATGTTATGAATGTGTGTGCATAATATACATTCAAGTCACCTGCCAATTTATGACAACCTATGAATTTCATGGGTTTTGAATAGGATTCAGAAAAATAAACACAATTTCTGGCACTCAGTTCTTGTGGGTTTTTTCGGGCTATATGGCCATGTTCTAGAGGCATTTCTCCTGACGTTTCACCTGCATCTATGGCAAGCATCCTCAGAGGTGAGGTCTGCTGGAAATGGGAAAAAATGGGGTTTATATATCTGTGGAATGACCAGGGTGAGACAAAGGGCTTTTGTAAGTTGGGCTGGGTGTGAATCTTTCCACTGCCAGCCCAACTTACAAAAGCCCTTTGTCTCACCCTGGTCATTCCACAGATATATAAACCCCTTTTTTCCCATTTCCAGCAGACCTCACCTCTGAGGATGCTTGCCATAGATGCAGGCGAAACGTCAGGAGAAATGCCTCTAGAACATGGCCATATAGCCCGAAAAAACCCACAAGGACTGAGTGATTCCAGCCATGAAAGCCTTCGACAATACACAATTTCTGGCAGTTTGCTCTACTCTACAAACAAGAATAGGGTAGGAGATGGGTTTCAATCATCAATTTGGGGGACAAAAAGTTTGAATACAAATAGCTGGGAAAAAATGCTGCGTGAATGAGAATCCAAGACAAAGAGGAGTGTAAATAAAAGTACAATAAGAGCAGAGGAAATGAGGCAAAAAGGCTAAGAGATATGCGCGTTTAAAAGAAAACCATTGGATTTAAGGTCAAGTGGAACTGTATGTTGTGTGAGGGGCACGATGGAGTAGAAACAGGAGTGCTGGAAAACAGGAGTGCCGGAGATAATAAAGGAAGCAGACAAAAAGGTCATTGGTTGCAATAGCAGATACTTCAAAAATAGACTGAGAAGATATAAAGACAGCAAGAATGAATCCAAAGGCAATATAGAATATCTAGGCCAAAGCAGTAGGATCCAAGGGACCAGAAGAGCTACACAATTTCAGTAGGAGGGAAGTGGGATGGAAAAAGAGATTTGGAAATTTAGGGATGTGAGCAGGAAATATTTTGGGTCTGGGCACCACAGTTTGAAAGAGTTTGATTGGAAATAATAACAATAACAGAGATTATAATAGGACTGCACCTTGAACACATTGACCATAGTTCTACATAACAAGTCAGTGTTTCTGGCTTATCCTTACTAATTGTGAGCAATGAGCACACTGGCACACATTTGTCCACCCCTGCCCCCATACTGAAGATGTTGGTTCAATGTGCAATTGCTGAACTGTAGCTGTAGATCAGGCTATTTTTAAAAATTTCAGAATTTCAGACTTGGAAACAAGAAAGCTGACCATTGGCTTAAACACTGTGTATTCTTGATGTGATTCAGTGGCTACATGATATACACCCCAAAGTTATTAATTAAAATATTTATCTACCATTTTCATGATACGCAGCCAGTTTGCAGTAAAGAAAATATAGCTTTACTAGAAATACAATATATAACCGTCTAATGGCATATGTAGAGATACAACTCCCTCACAGAGGTGAGGTGTCCCTACATAAGCCATAAGACACATTGGTTCATCTATGTGACAGAGATGTTTTAATGAACCCATAAGTTTCCTGTGCAAATTTTCTTTTGGTTATTAGAACTGAATTAACCAAGTAAGATAGACACAAACTTAAATCATTAGAATAGTTTTTAACCGGATTTATAATGATCAGGACTCAAGTCTCAAATTGCATGGGTATGCATGTATATGCATTCAAATTATCAAAAAGCTTGAATGAGTCTAGCACTTTCTCAATTTTAACTTTGTCTCTTATCAACTTCCTTTGACTTCCACCACAAAAAACTGCATACTCTCTCTCTGGGCCACTTTGTAGTGCAAACAACCCTTGATTCTTTTTCTGAAGTTCTCACACGTTTGGTTCCCCCCAGTTAGGGTATAAGTTAGATTTGTGGCTTTACAGAAGATATTAGTGGAACATGATAAATTTTTCAGATCTGATTCTTTAAACAAAATGTTGGGTTCAATTAATAAGAGTTAAGAGAACACAAAATTCAACCATCCAGCAAAGGCTTGAGTCATGGAATAGCTTGGCTATCGAATAAATTAAGTACTGATTGGGGAAACCAGTAGAAAAAATATATTTGGGAACAAAAGAAAGACAGCTGAGGATTTGGTAAGAAAACACAGCCCTTAGTTTGTTTTCAGCCTTTAGTTTGTTTTCAGCATGTTCTTGAATATAATTTACTATGTTCTTCTCTCTGACATCTAAAAGGTTATATCTTTCATCTAACTTTTAGCATCTATATGATTCCTTGTGCTATCTAAAGTGTTCCAAATACAGTAATGATTCATTTTTAAAGACCACCCAAAGGAAATGTCTGTGTAGCAGGATGTTTCATTAATTTTCCACTATTTTACAGCTCAAGGATTCTGAATTGCAGAAAACTAAAGATGGTTTAACTTTGCTTAAGCAGGTTGTGTGTGCCATGGCTCCACTCAATCAGAGATATGTTTCCCCCATAATTTTCTTCAAAGTCATATTAAAGCACAACCCTGTGTGTGCACATTCTAGAGTAATGTACTAGTGCAATGGGATAGTAACATTGATAACATACCATTAGTATCTGGTGCAGAAGGGTAAGAAACAGACTCACGTTCTCTCTAATAACTGGCCTGGGTGGGGAGTCTAAATGAGGTGACTTTATAAGACACACATAACAGAGATGAGTACTAGAACAAATTGGAGGCGTTGCATCTTTAGCAAGTCTTACCTGTCTCTCAGGACCAGTAGGCTCGGATTCCCGTCTCCGCTGTCGGATAGCTGGTGCTGAATACAAGGGGGACTGTGCAGGGCTTCCTGGCTGCTGTTCATGTTTGCTATCAGAAACTGACTGACAGTGCCCTTCATGTCTGTGGGAACTATCCTCCTCGGCCACAGTCTGCATACCCCGTGTTCTGCCATCATGTATTTTTGGCCTGACTGCTGCTTCTGCCCCCAGCCGCCTTCTCTCCTCGCCCTCTTCGATGGGTCTCAGTTCCTCAGGCTCTTCATCTGTAGTCCCAGATGTGCTTGGTTCAGCACCAGGGTGGAAGTCCTTCAGCTCTGTTTCTTTATCAATTATAACCCATTCTTTGCTGTCAAAGTCCTCCTCCTCAGCCAGGGGCACAGATCGGAAAGCATTGCTGAGGGCTTCGTGCTCAACTGAGGCAGATACGTCCATCCTGCCACTCGCCTGCCTGTCCACTTGCCCAGTGTCAATGGAGAGCATTTGTGCTGGCTGGGAAGAGCATACAAGCCGTGAAGGAGAACAAGGCAAATCCACTCGTGACCTGAAAATAAAAAGGAAAGCTTAAGGGATTGCATCACTCAAGGCAAAATATAAGACAGAAGGATTACTAAAGTCTTATGCAGGCACACAGATGTGCACACACAAACACACACCCATATGCATTCTTTGCAAAGACAGTAAAAAATAGAAAATTTTAAATATTTTGATAACTAATATATATAGCTGCCCTGAGTTCCTTCAGGGAGAGATGGTGGTTTAAAAATAAAGATGATGATTTTTATTGCAGCTTGCAAATCTTCTGAATGCATCTCTGATGAGAGAAGATGCATTATTTACCCAGTCCTTGAAAACGGAAGCCCTACTTTTGGAATATAATCTCTGTGATCAAATGTGCCCCTCCCTGTTAAATACTCTGCTTGGGTGGAATATTCAGCATTAGAGTTTACATCAAGTCCTTTTAGTTGCCAACTGGTGATATAGCACTTTACAGAAGAAGAATTATAGAGAAGTATCGCTCAAAACTTCTACTCCCTCTTTTGTCAATTTTTTTTCAGGCCAGCACACCTTGTCACCAAAAAGAGGAGGGATGCAATCATCTTTTGAATTTTGTGTGTGAAATATGGATCTTATTTCCAAGCACATCCTTTTTTGTCAATACTTTTCAGTCCAGCAGACCTTGTCACCAAAAAGAGGGGAGACACAATCATCCGTTGAAATGTGTACAAAAAATATGGAACTTATTTCGAAGCTCAGCCAGCTGGTTAGAAGCCTCCTGATAGGATGGAAAACAACAAAAAATGATCCCATCATCACTGCACCAACAAATTGGGTGGTGGGGGACAAATTTGAGTCCCAGATACATGGAAATTGCCCATTCCTCTTCTTAAATGCTTTCTAGCATGAGCATCTAATGGTTAGTAGCTGGATATCAGACTTAAATGGATAAATAGTGAACTTGACGTGAAGCCCTAGAACCAACTTTTAATTCCAGACCACAGGTCTGAAAAGTGCATGCTAATCACATAGAGTGCTTCTGGTTGATCAGAAATTACATGCAATCCACTCTTCAGAACTGTCATAGCAAAACCCTTGGTTTCTAGTTTTGGCAGGTTTTGCAGAAATTCAAACACTGCCTGAATGTAAACACATCCACAGTAGAGAGAACCTGCAAGTAGACTTTTCAGCTGTGCAGAGTGCTTCAGTTTACTAATTCACTAGCCACGTCTGTCTCCCACCAAGGCTTCCTCTAACTTAATCATATTCATCTCCCATACCTGCTTTCTTAGCAATAGCCCAAGACCTTTTATGTGCTATCTTTATAGCATGGAATTACACATGGAACTGACAAGGTAAATGTACATTTACATTCTGGAGAAAAAGCTTGGCGCATGAAAAATGTTTATAGTAAGAGTCCTCCACATTTATCACTCAAGCATTAATGGATATTTGTGGATTAATGTACTTGCCACCGCATGCACTACAGCACTATGCCATTTAAAACAGGAACTTCGATAACACCAGTGTCACTGGGAGGAAATCAAACTCACATGTGCAGGAGAGAAGGGGAGGGATTGATGGAATGATTAGTGGCAAACATTTGCTTGCTCACATGAGCAAAAGGGGGAAGGGGATAGGCCACGTGTCCCCTTTGTACCTGCATTCACTCTCTCCTTTCATCTCCTTCCTCTCTCCTACCAGATGGAGTGAGGAAATGAATAGACAAATAGGCCCAGACACCTTGTCAGTACAGGCATTTTTGTCTGGGTATTAAATATAATTTGGGAAGCCTAGAGATATTCGCAGTTCTCCCTCTTTTACAGAGGCATTCTCATAGGCCTTTAACCCCTGCAAAAGTATGTAGTTTTGCCTGCTTACATCAGTTTGTCATACTAAATCTTTCAGATTATCTTTCAGTATCTGCAGATAGTGCCCTACTATCTTTGGTGATAGGAATTACAACAAGTGAGTGGGACTTATTAGTGTGGCTTCAGTAAGATTTTTGTGCTTCTTTCTAAAAATGCTGCTCTTCTGCTGTATAGTTATATTGGCTGAAATCCTGTATGACCTGTTACATTACATATCTTTATGTAAATCTAGTTACACAGCAGAACTGCTAAAATCCCTTTACCGAATTGCAAAGGTGTATAATGGGGCACCAGTAATGTCATCTGATGCACATCAGATTGCAATACATATCAGTGTGAATGTACATCGGTGTGTATATGCGCCAGTGCAAATAATGAATTGATGTGCTGACACTTTGTCAGTTCTGCCACACAGCAATTTAAGAGCAATCTTCTATTGGACATTAACATTACTGCTAATTTCTAATTGCTATAGACATATGTTCATTTACAAAAATGTAAGACTACAATAAGATTCCACCACATTAATTAGTGTGTGTGTCTTTTTATGTGAAAAAACCTAAAACATAGTATATCAATCAAAATGAATAGATTGCCACAAATAGTCTTTTAAAACTTCTACCTGACCAAAACAACAGTGCTCTGACACATTGGATTGCTAGATAAAGGATTTTTAAAGTGGAGATGTCCATTCCAATAAGGAGTAATTTAAGGCACTTGAGCCTGCCACTTTCTATCCATGTGATTGCTCCGTCCAAAGGTTCAATTGTTTGACAGGATTTTCTAAAACCAACATTACAGGCAATGAAAAAAATACATCAATCACAAGGACTATCTTCCCCATTCTGTCTAGTGACACTGGAGGTCCTTAAGCTTTACCCCAAATTACCTGCAAAACATATGCAAACCTGCAAAACATATGCAAACTATTATTCCTATATCAATAAAATGAAGATTTTTCCTTACTCTTTCCCCAAATGGTTGCCCAAATTTAGACAATCCAGTTCAAAACAACAATTCACAAAAGTTACAGACTGAATGAAATGTCTTAGAAGAAGAAATGCCTGATAGTTTTCATTCTATTATGTTGTGAACCGCTTTAAGTCCCCCTAGGGGTCAGAAAATCGGTATATAAACGAAATATCTATTTATATTTATATAAATGAATTATTATTATTATTATTATTATTATTAAACTTTATTTGTACCCCGCTAGCATCTCCCGAAGGACGCGATGCGGCTTACAAAGGCCAAGGCCTCAAGCAACAACAACAAACAATAACAATATAATACAAGCAAATTAAAAACATAAGCAATAACAACAACAAAACATTACACTATTATGCAATAAAACCAGGGCCGGGCAAATGAAGGGTACAAGTTAAAAGTGCTGGGTATAAGAGGTGATATGTTGGGATTCTGTGACCTTCCCAGGGTAATTTTTGTATTTGTGTAAAAACCCTTTCTTTTTAAAACGGTGTTTTGCCCCCAAAATGCCCCCAACTGCCCTCTTGGGTTATGGGGCATTTTCATAGTGTTTTTAGGCATCTCCTGGGCCATTTTGTAAAACTGTCACTTTCTGTTTTGATAAAAGTGTCTAAAATAGCCCAAAACATGTTGAAAACACCCCTCACAACACTTAGAGGAGACTAGGGGACATTTGAGACAATATTTTAAGAGGTATGTGGTGGAGGTCTGCAGTCACAGTTTGTTCATTTCTGCCTTTAGGGGAATGCTACTATGCAATTAAATGCTTTTAATCCAATACACTTCTAGTGCATACCTGGCATATGATTTCTAAAATACTGAATGGGAAATTGCTATTTTCCAAATGGTCTCCAATGGCACTACCAATTTGGAATAAAAATCTTATTTTTGATGAAAGTTAATAACAACTATCAATACTTCAACCTAAACCAAAACAAATTAAAATAAATTCCTTTCACTTTGAATTAGGTAACCACATTGATTACATGCCCTTTTGATTTCAGGAATACTTATTAGTTGTGCATTTATGAACTTCTCTGATCTTTGTAAAATATTAGAAGCATACTTTTAACAAAAGATACTTTGGTAATTTTAAGCCAGTGAAGCTTCAAAGGTTTGCATGATGGGTGCTTTGAATGTGATTGGATGCTTTGAATGCAATTTTCCTGCTTCTTGGCAGGGGGTTGGACTGAATGACGCACAAGGACTCTTCCAACTCTATGATTCTATGATTTGGTGCAGGTCAACAGAGGTATCACAAAACAGCAACCTCTGAATATGTTGTCCAGATTAAAAAAAGTTGTGTTGCCCTATTCCATTTGCCTACTCAATGAATATTAAATCAGCTTAATTCATTTCCAACAACAAACAGGAGAATATTTTGAGAACATGAAAAAATAGATTACATTAGGAAAGACATTACCAACAGTAGTGACTGACCACACAGACCAACATTAATTTTAGATGCAAATGATCCCAAATGACCCCTGAATATTTATAATTAGAAATCTTTGATATCTTTTCAAAAATCTTGTGAAAAAGACCAATTTCTTTGTCTTACTTTGTCTACTAAAAACAAGAAGCCATTGCAGTGACCCATAACAATAAACAAACCTTCGTTCTAGTTGATCTCCTTTATCTGCAGTGGACAATCGTTCTGACTCAGGGCTATTCACACGGCGATATCTTAGAGAGCGCCCCTGAGTTGTAGGGGAGTCTGGTGCAGCTCGCACTGGGGAGCTGGGGCACACCCCACTTTTCTGGTCTTCCTCTGCCAAACACTGTGTCTGAGAGAAAGAGAGCAGAAACCAAAAAAGAACATCACAAATTTGGATACAAGATACAATGATGAACAGGCATAGCTTAACATGAGTTTAGTGATAGATAACATCCAATCCTACATATACCATCAATAGGTAAGGCAACACAAGCCTAATTATACCACTTTGGCCAGCTCTATAATCAGAGAAAGGAAGTGACAATAAAAAAAGGATTAATACATGGCTTCAAGTGTTAAATCATAATACAATAATCATATTTTTTTATTTTTAGCCTGCCTCTCCTCACAGCTTGCTAAACACACTTTCATCTAAAAACAATCATTAAAATACACACATTAAAACATATTTCCACAATATATATATTACAAAACACAAAACAAAGATTAAAAATAAGATGCTAGTTTAAATGAAGAAGTTATAAACACAGTTAGGAACCAGAAGTGTGACAATTTGCTGACATCACTCCCTTTCTTCAGATGAATTAAAATGCATACTTAAGGGAGGACTGAGATGTCAATGTACTTTGTTAACTTTTGCATGGTTTGCCCATGCTAACAGCAAAGTATAAGAGGACATTTGTAAAAATTGTTTAGAGTAGATTGCATTTGCTTTCCTCTGAGGCTGAGAAAAGTGTGACGTACCTACTGTATAAGGTCACCCAGTGGGTTTTCAAGCCTAAGTGGAGATTTAAACCCTGAATGATGGTCCAGTCACCATACCACATTGCTCATATAGCCTCTATGACTTTTCATGGAATCTCTTTAGACATTACGTTTCTCATGCAAGTGAGGATGTATATCAAAATCTGATTACATTGTTAGCTCAACATGTTCTTAGAGAGGAGACGTATTTTCCTTGAGTTACTGTATTATCTTTACAGGAAGTCAAACAACATTTAGAGACTTGGATTTGGGATAATCCAGGTAATGAGAACAATATTCTTAATGAGAGCTTGGATGAAATTATTACAGTCTCTCAAATTCAAAAACAAGAGAAAAAGTATACAATGCACTTTCAAAAAGGTTAAATGACTTTACTTTGCTGATGCTGATCCTGAGTTTGTTGCGGTTCACATCCGTCTCTTCCCAGACCTCTCCTTCATTGAAGGCAACGTTTGGAGTCTGACCTAAACTTTCTGCTGGCCGGCCAGGCAAGATTGGGGGCGCGTTCTCCTGGTCACTAAGGTGTTCTCCTTGCAAAACGTCCTCAGTGTTCTCACGGAGCAAGTCTCCAGGAACTGGAGTGACATTAACCACACTACAAGGGACAGAGTATGCAAAAATATAATTAGACAAATCCACAAATAGACTCCAGCAGAACAGCCAATACCATCATGCAAAACCCATTTGTACAGGCAACAAAGCATGTTTGCGTTCAAATAAGATTTTATTTTGTTTTCAAAAAAAGATGGAAAACTCAAATAAACTATTTAAAAGGAGAAATAATAATAATAATAATAATAATAATAATAATTTTACCCAGCCCTCTTTCCCTGTGGGAACTCAGGGCAGCTTCCAAAGTAAAAATGCAAACATTCAATGCCAGTGCAATAACATAATAAACAATTAAACAAACCATTAAAAGTAAACAGATTTAAAAAGATGGAAAGATTGGAAAAATCACAGAATATAGTATGTATGTTATGGAGCCATGCTACTTAAATAGTTCTACACATTAATCTATTGTATTGTGAAAGACATAGAGGGGGAAGGAGTATCTTTATACATATTCTTTAGTATAGGGAGGAAGTGAAGTAAAAGGGGAAAATTCAACTATGACAACTTCTCTAACAAGAGTAGCAGATCATCCTTCCAGATCCACATTGATTTCTTTTGTCTTCTTATACTGTTCCTTCTTTTCCAACTCTGCATAATATTCCTTCTCCTTATTTTTTCCATTAACTAATTTCTACCCTTTATGGCATATCTCAAAGTTAATTTATTTTTGTTGTCTGAGGCTTTCTTTCGTGAATAGATTAGTAATATACATTTAAATATTTGTTTTAATTATCTATCACTCACATAGGATCTACTCCTAATAAATCTTCACACACACACACACACACATTTGTACTATAGAACAAAATATGTTTGGATAACAGGAATCCACCCAAAGAACTATCTCTTGGTAGTCAACTTGAGTCCAGTTTGCAACCAAGAAATTAAACCAGGTTAGATGTTTGTGTTAAAATGCAAACAGCACCTACTACTGGCAGTCAGTAAATCCTCTCCAAAGGATTCAAAAATAAGCAGGCCAGAGAGTTTCTCTGTTAGCCCATGAGAGTTCTCTGCACACTAGTCTTTACTGTGCACTCACTTCTGTAGAACTGATTGACAGTGGAACAGATGGAATGTGGTGGACTCTCCTACTTCAGAGGTCTTTAAACACAGATTGGATGGGCATCTTTCAGGAGAGCTGTAAATGTGTATTCCTACATGACAGGGGACTGGACTACATATAGCTCCTGCAACCCCTTCCAAATCTATGATCCTATTCTAATCAGCCTAAATATTAGGTGCATTCTTGACAAATAATGCTAAAGACAGTTCAGAAACATGGTTGTGATGTCTGTTTATAATAATAAAAATGTATAGACACGTGCTTCTGTGTTGCTCAAGTTAAGAGATGTAACTTTTTAGCACTAGTGAGTGAGCACTAGCCCAACAGGGCTATGGTTTTCTTGCCTTAATTTACCGTATTTTATTGTATGTAAGGCACCATCAAATATAGGGTGCACCCCATTTTTGAAACTTCAATTTTGGAAAAAAAGAATTTGTCTAGAATTTCCTCTGCATGCACAACAGGCTCATAGGCTTAATAAAAAAAGACTAATGCAGACAATATAACTTCTAAGTGTGAAGAAACATTTAAGTCATTTTGTCTGCATGAGTCTATGGACCCATTGAGGAGGCAGCAGAAGCAGGAAGTGGTCCTTAGCTCAGCCGGACTGGCAAAGGCTGAAGACAAAATGGGAAGGGTTGGAAGAGCTGTTAGGGGCTGGGGCCCTTCCTCCTCCTCCTCCTCCTCCTCCTCCTCCTCCTCCTCCTCCTCCTCCTCCTCTATCAAAGGCAAGATCAGTTTAAAAACGAAACAAACACATACAAAATAACCTATGAATGTAAAGTGCCATTGAATCTACGGTACACTCTATTTTTCAAACCGCTTAGAAGGTAAATACAGTATATGTGAACTGTGACGTATCTAACAAATTAATATGCAGAATAAAACTGCAGAATTGACCACCCTGAGTCGCCTGCGGGCTGATATGGGCGGGATATAAGTGATGTAAATAAATAAATAAATAAATAATAAAACTAATATTTTGAGACATTTATCTCTATGAGAAGAATAATAGAATCAAAATTGAATGTTATCAAATTCTACAGGGATATACACACTTTCATGTCTTCTGAAATATTTCTTCACTAGGTGACTGTTGACTTTTCCCATATAGTATTACTAGGTTATGCTGGCAGCTTCTCTAACATTGTGCACTCGAGGCTCTTATTCACTGGAAGTTATGGGTTCACCAATTCCCCATTCTGCCCTATATGAACACTAAAAAGTCTGCTCCAGAGAGTGGGAAGTGGCATAAAAATAAACAAAAATGCATTTCCTCCCCATCTCTAGTGATTGTCTGCCTCTTCTGGATGTGCTTATAATACTTCACTGTACAAAAGGAATCTTTGGATTCATCCTATTATCAGTCATGCATTTGGAGTTTACATGTCAAACACCTAAGGATAACTATTTTATCTGAATTGTAAAATAGGCAATGACAAGGTAATATACTTAGTTCTAAGACATAGCTTTTTATTTATACACTTTTTAATTTTTAGAAAGCCTACAGTTAAAATGGGTCTTGAATAATGTTGTTGTTGTTGTTTATTCATTCCATCGCTTCCGACTCCTTGTGACCTCATCAACCAGCCCACCATGGACCAGTTCATACCCGAGCTCCCTGTCAGCCGTAGCCACCCCCCGCTCCTTCAAGGTCCTATTTTCTGATGGTATACCGACATATCTCTGGTTATACTGATCTATTTAGTTTTCATGGCAAGAATACTGGAGTGGGTTCCAGGGATCATATTTAGTCTGACCTCTATGCAATTCATGGATCAGACCAAGCACCTTGAAAAATGATGTTATGTAAATGTTGAGTGTGTCACTCACCCAAACATGGCTGCTGTCTGCCTTGTGTTCTGCTGAGGTGGAGTGGAGGTGCTTGTAGATAATAAGATATCGGTACCAGCTTTCTCCCAGTCAAAGGCCTCATTTTCTGTTATCCCCCTTTCTTTCATGCTGTTTTCAAACACAGTCATGATCAACTAGAAAGAAAAAAACCAAATTGAAATAATAAGGATTCAAATTTTCACCCACAACCAGAAAGAAGAACAACATGGTAAGTCACTTGATATCATACAATGACTATGTCTGCATGTCAAAATGAGCCCAGGTATGGGTTGTTGTGTTATCCAACCTTGCCTTCACTTCAAAGCCAAGTATTGTTAACCAGCCACAAATTGCAATGAGCGCATGGTATTTTACAGGCTTCCAAATTCTGGATTGTTTAAACCATGATACGTACGTCATGCTATCCAAACCTGCAATCATGGCATATCTTTCGCTTGTGTATTTTGCTGCTCATATTAAAATGGCAGTACAAAAAAGAGGCAGGTGAGAAAAAAAATCACAAATGGGGAAAGCAGAACTCAGAACAAGTCTACAGGGGCATGAAAACCCAGACTCACCCTGAATTTATTCCTTTTTAAAATTTATTTATGAATTGTATTGTAGTATATGAAAAAACAAACAAACATACACTCTTCAAAATTCTACAGAGAGTTTATCTGTGTTGATGATAGTGCCATCACTGCTCAAGCAGGGAGCTTTAAAATGGTTGAACAGAAGCTCTCTGAAACTTTAGGTGCTCTTACTACCTATTACAGGGGAAACCAGCTGATTTCAAATCCACCTAAAATGCAGATGTGTGCTTTTCACCTTAAGAACAGACAAGCATCTTGAGGTCTGAGGATTACCTGGGAAGGAATCCCACTGGAGCACTGCAGCATACCAAAATACCTAGGAGTCCCTCTGAACTATGCTCTGACTTACAAGAAGCACTGTTTAACTATCAAGCAAAAAGTGGGTGCTAGAAATAATATCATACAAAAGCTGACTGACACAACATGGGGATCACAACCAGATACAGTGAAGACATCTGTTCTTGCGTTTTGCTAATCTGCTGCTGAGTATACATGCCCAGTATGGAATACATCTCACCATTTTAAATCAGTGGATGTGGCTCTTAATGAGACATGCTGAATTATTACAGGATGTCTACGCCCAACACCGCTGGAGAAATTATACTATTTAGCTGGTATTGCACCACTTGGTATCTGCTGGGAAGTAGCAGCCAGCAATGAAAGGACCAAGGCATTGACATCTCCAGCCCATCGTCTGTTCGGATATCAGCCAGCATGCCAACAACTTAAATCAAGAAACAGCTTCCTAAGATCTACAGAGATACTTGCAGGACCATCTCAGCAAGCGAGAGTATAAAAGTGGCAGGTAAAAACCCGGAACCTCCATCAGTGGCTGATACCAGATGAGAAACTCCCTCCTGGGCACACAGAAGATTGGGGGAATTGGAAGGTGCTGAACAGACTGCACTCTGGTCTCACGAGATGAAGAGTTAGCCTTAAGCAATGGGACTATACAGTGGAGTCCATGACATGCGAGTGTGGAGAAGAGCAAACTACAGAAAACTTACTACAATGCAGTCTAAGCTCTGCCACATGCACAATGGAGGACCTTCTTACAGCGACACCAAAGGCACTTGAAGTGGCCAGCTTCTGGTCCAAGGAAATTTAGCGTAATGCCAAGTTTTAAACTTTGTTGGTGGTTTTTTAAAGCATTGTAATTGTATTTTCAATTTGTTTCTGACACGATAAGTAAATAAATACTAGGATCATGAAACCTAGGAAGTTGGCCAAAGCCATGAGAGACTACCAGCATATCCTGTGTCTCTTCCCTGAGACATGTTGTTTCTCTTCCTAAACGTAAACCATTCCCTTGGTTGTATCAATCAGGGTCCACAGATAACTGATGGATTGCAATGGAGCAAGGAAGCTTTTCTTGGTACTGATTTAAGGAGAGGAGAGGGGAGGGGCTGCAAGTAATCCATGGTCACTTTGAGATCCTTCAACATCCCTTGAAAAGACATGGAATTCTAGAGCACATTGTCTTTGTATGGTGTATACCCTGCAATCTTAGGTTTGCTACTAGAGCCACTAAAACTTAAGTAAGTGCCTTCAGGGCAAGGGCGGGCACCAAACTAAAATCATTATGATGGCAAATCTGAAGAATCTCCTGTTCATCTTGGTGATAGGAATACGTAGATATGCCAAGAAAATTTTTGAAGAGAAGTTTGTTTGCTTTTTAATATAGTACTGTGAGAAAAAGAAAGGAGAAAAGAGAGTATGGCTCTTGCTGTGATGTCAATGAGACATGAGCCACAAGACAATAAGAAACATGATACTCAAACATCAGGAATGAAAAAACAAGAGTTCTGCTGTGGGTCTAGGTGCAATTTCACCCATATGCGCGATTTCAGACATCACGGGGAAGAAGAATTCGTCTCCTTTAAGATGGCCAAATAGAGGGAGTCAAAAAAGGTTTGCTCTGCTGTTGTGAGATCTTGGTATTCTTTACGCCTGTATCTGGACGGTGATGGGAGAAATCAAAATTATGATAATTTCTCCTCTTACCGACCCAGAAAATATGCATTACACCTTTAAAGATTAACAAGATCAAACAATACATTGATTCCATTTGAATCATGGTTTTAAGGACCAATTAAACTATAACAGTCAAAAAGCAAGCTAAATTCAAACACTAATTCAGAGATTTCAAAAATAAGATTAAAACTATTTTCTCATATACAAAGAGTAGACCAAACATGTTTGTGAGGATTTGCTTGAAGGCTTTCATTCATTTTATGGGGAGAACAATGAAAAGGAAAATCCTCTCTATAACCAGTTTTGAACAATTTTCTTTACCTGATAATCTGGTTTGGTGAAATAATCCAGATTTGCAATGTGATCCAAAAAAAGATGGAATTCAGAAGGCATATGTTTTAGCAGCATTCGATGTTCATATTTCTCCTTAATCATACCAACTTGCTCCTAGAGATAAAAAGATAGCATATTTCTGTATCACAGTACATAATACTAAATTTTAGGCATGGTTGTTGCTTTTAACTCTTAACTAAGAGGATATTATTCTCTCACTGAAAAACATTTCCTACCTTGTCTTTGATCTTGCGCCATGGAAGTTGGCCAACTGCAAATTCTACCAACATGTAAAAAAGGGACCACAGGTCATCATGGCGGCCCATCTCCTGGAGAAAAATAAAATCAATAAATGAACAGCTAAAATAATGAATTTGCTTGCTTTATCTATAACAATCTTATAGCTGAATGGAAGGCTACTGCCCTGTGATCCAGACAAAGAAAAATTTAATGCACATAATGCATATGAAAGACTTGGGGCAAAAAGCACATGTGTTTAAAAAACTGTGGAATAAAAGGGATTACTTTAAAAACTGCATTAAAGCCCCCAAGGCATCTAAAAGTAGTGCTTTCTATTCAAAAAATAAAGAACATCTTGTGTTTATGACACTCTGCTAGGCTGGCTTTTAAATTGTTATAATCTGATGTTTGTAAATTGTTTAATATTAACTTCATGTTGTCATAATTTAATTTTCGTGATTTTTTGTTTAAATTTGTATGGTTATGGTTATGGTCTTTTGACATCGGCATTTAATGTTTGCCTTTGTTTGTTGGAAACTGTCCTGAGTCCTCACGGGTAGGTAGGGCACAATATAAACAAAGTTTATTATTATTATTATTATTATTATGGTATGGAAAATATTTTTCAAGTGTGTTTTTACCCTTTGATGACGAACTGCAACAATGCAATGAATTACAAAGTCCAGAAAGGAAGCTAATTTATCTATTGAGCAAGCATATGATGCGATTTATGGGTTTTATAGCACACGTTCCTATCTTTCCTCCATAATTAGAGCACTGGACTGTAGCCCAAGAACATTATTTGAGGAATGTGTGAGATATTACAAGAAAAATGTTTAATAACATAAATATTTAATGTGTTTGCTCCAGTATGTTAAAAGACATTTAACACTTGTTGGCATGTCAGTGACATTGATCTTGAAAGGCCTGGTTTTGGTTGGTGACTGCCCCAAGCAAAAATGCTAACATTCACAGGATGTACACTTTAAAACATTAAAATGGGTATGGAATGCTTAAACTGTTAAACCTCACAGCTTACAGCACATAAAAACCTCTTAGGAGTCCAACAGTTTGGAAAGCAAAAATCACAAGAGAGACAGTGAAGTGGACAATGAATCTGCAATTTTAAGAAGCATGAGGGTTGACCACCATCCTCAGTGCAGAACTGAAAAAAGCACAACAGAATACTAAATAGATCACAACAGCCAGAACCTTGCTCTATAACAGTGGCTGTGCTTTTCCAGAGACATGCATTAAAAGGGAGGGATGGCAGATAAAATCTGCAGGCTCTCATCAGTGTATTCTCCAATGTTTTGCTTCCTTCATGGCTTCTGCACCCACATACTTGTTGTGTCCCTTCAAATTGTTTCCTACTTATGACAGACCTATCATGGCTTTTTCTCTGCAAGGCCACATACTTTCGTCAGCATAGCAGGGCCAGGCTTTAACACAGTAGGTTAACCGACAGGTGCAGTAAATTTGCCAGCGGAAAGGTTGACAATTTGAAGCCCGGGTCAGGGTGAGTTCCTGGGCTTTAGCTCAGTTTCTGCCTACCTAGCAGTTTTGAAAACAGCAATGTGAGTAAATAAATAGGTACTGCTTAAGCATGGTGATATTTAAGGCACCCATAAAGAAATGCCAGAAAAATGCCGGGAACTTGATCAAGGAGGGAGTTTACAAACAAAGCTCTTTGGCAGGGAAAGTGGAGCAACAGAGCACACACACACCCATGGCTGGAACCGAGCACAGCCTCCAAGATTCCGAAGATGGGAAATCTATGTATGTATGTATGTATGTATGTTTACATAGTGTAATATGTAACAACATTTTGGGGGAAAAATCTGTTTCTGGTTTGAGAGTGTTATTTCCTGTTTAATCGTGTGGTACTTATGGTACTTTGAAAGTAGTTGTTATATTCTAGAAACTTCATTTTGTGGCTTTCACAAACTATGTGGAATGGATTGAGACTCTATGAGATATTCATTGAAAAACTATAGTAAAATGTGGAGCAGGATGTCCTGCAAAAACATTTTGAAAAGCTCCAGCTAATTCAGCTCAGTCATATGAGGCTTTGCTTCTCAAACTGTCTGATGAAGCAGACTAACAGTCTTTTCCAATGTGGTGGAAACCAGTATCACATATATATGGTACTATGTCTTGTTATTGTGTTTGAAGTGCTTCTTGGAACCTTGCTGCAGAAATCTGCTGCAGCCAATATCTTACATACTGGAACAGGTCCATAAAAGAACATTTTGAGTTTCACTGATGTAAGATAAAATTATGCCACTTTTGCAGAACTTTGAAATAAGTAATCACACTACCTATAATACAAAAGTTTCTGGAGTAAAACGAACATAATGACAGTATAATTCCCATATCCACAGTTTCATTTCTCCATGTCCAACACAGTATGTGCCCTCCAGGTATTTTGTAGAGCCTCCAGCACTACTCTACGTATTCTTGGGTAAAAAAAATTGCATATTTCTTCATTCAATACATGAACACAGCAAGCAGGGCTACCATACACACATAATACAGGAAGATGTATGAGTCTGTAAAACAATCACTGTGAACATCAATTTTGACCAAAGGCAAACTTCAACTACAATGGCAAATTTTGAACCCACTTGGGTTTTGAACCCACTAAAATATTGACAGAGGAAGGAAAACTTCTCTTTAAACTGGTTGCACAAAATAGAGATACTTACTCTATTTTTATGAGCATTCACTGAAGCATAACGGACTGTTCCCCGAAAACCAGCAACATTACGAGGCTAATAAAAAAGAAGAAAAATTAAACTTCGAACATCAAAGTTAAAAATCAGCGGAATCACTATATTTTTTTCATTGTCATCTGGGTAATAAACCATTTCAATTACTTCATGTTGTCGTATGTCATATGTTAATTTGAATTGCAACCCTAAGTAGGAATATAACTATGGTTTAAAGGTTTAGATAAATCCCTGAAGAATAGTTAAACTTCATAATGTAACACAATAATAGGGATTACAGGAGATGTGACCGCAGGTTAATTATTTGTTTTTTTACAAAATCTTTAAGGATAAGCATCTCCTGCCTACAGAAAACATTGAGTGGAGAGAGTACAGCAGCCCAACAATTATTCTTTTCTGTGGTTGCCAGACCCTCTGATTGTACCTAAATTAAACTTAACAAGAGGTTAAATGTCCAAAACGAGTTCTGTATCCCATCAACTGACAGCAGAAACTAATTGTGACAGCCTCCTCCCTCTTAACAAATTTTAATCCTTTTCAGTTGCATAATCCAGGACCTTCTCTACATGGCTATATTTGATTATCTTAATTTACATTGTCAGGGCTCTCTTCTGGCTCCTAATAAGAGGTGGTTCACAGATTATTATTTTTAAGTTGTAAAGCCTAAATTGTATTAAATCCAGATTTTAAAATATGAAGTGTGAAAATCAACAAGTGGAAATAAACGTGTGTTTGAAAACGTATATATTGCACATAAAATACTTTAATCAGCCAATACTGTTTCCTAGTTGAGTGCATGTATAATGACAAATTTGTGAAAAGCCTCAAGGACTGGAAAATGTAAGGCAGTGGAAATATTCACAGCACATTATTTTTCACGGGTTCTGACCACCCATGGGGCACACCTTCTTTCCCACTCCAACTGTTTTGGGCTCCAAGATATTGGAAAATCTTATAGATTCGGAAGGTATGGAGAGTACAGGAATAAGGAAAGAAGGCAAGGTTCCCATGTAATCTAGTTGTGTTATACAATGTAAATACTATGTTATACAATACTGAAAGTTTGACACATATTCTCTATTGCCTGAGATTTAATTACATTGCACAGATTCACAGTTCTACTCTTACAGATCTTCTGTCTGGAGCAATACTTCTTCCAATTGGGGAGATGGCTTCTTAGGGCTTATTTCAAATTATGCAATATTATGAGGACAATTTTCAGAAAAATTTAATAATTCAGCTTCAACTACTAATCTTACTAAATTAGAAAAGGTGTATTTTTGTATGCTAAGAGCAGAGAAACACAAAGAAAAATAACACTGACACTTTGGCTAAAATGGGTGGAATGTAAGGTACACATTTAATGCTGTCAGTTTAGAAGAAAATAATTTTATGTCCATAAGCAGATGTTGCCATAATCCGTTACTGCATAAAAAGCAAAATTTAGATGCAACATCAGGAGAGCTGCTACGAAGTCCAAAAGGGTTCCAATGCAGCACAATCACTGAAATTCCAATACATTTTGAACTCAGAATTCAAGACGCTTGAGCTTATGAATTAAGAAATAAGTTCTGTCCCAATCCTGAAAAGGAAACATTATGACATGAAAAGCAAAAAACAAATGTAAAAACTATAACAATAATTAAAACACATAAGCACAAAATAAAATAAAACAAACCAAGAAGCACTGGGATGGCTCACTCACAACTCATGGCTGAGATGATTACAAGCAGCAGGTGGGAAGCCAACTCATCAATAAGAGTCTCAAAAAAGGAGCCCAAATGAACTGTAAAACAAAGAGAAACCCAAAGAAAACCATGACAATAAAAATGTAAATGGGAAATCAAAACAGAAATGAATTTAAAAGTAAAAACATTATCATCATCATCAGCATCATCATGACCATCTCATCTGAAGTATGTTCCTGTTGTTGATGTTCTTACTATTACTATTATCCTACACTTTTCCAAGTACAGGACTTGAGGTGCAATAATAAAAACATTCAAATATATGGTATTAAATCAATAAAATTAAAAATAATTAAAAGCATAACCATTAAAAAGAAGAAAACAAATACAAATAACACAACACATGAAACTTCTTTTTGACTGAGGGGTCAGTACTCAAAGGCCCATAAAAAATAAGGTCCTCATCTGCTTACACAGAAACAGCAAAGAGGGCACCAGTCTACTGTCTCTAGATAGGGAGTTCCAGAACCTGGGAACAGCCACCGAGAACAAGATGTTCCCACAGTTTTCCCATAAAGAGAGTGAGAAGACAGTGAGAAAGATCTCCCCAGAAGATCTCAAAACACTGGCATATAGTTTTTCCAGTAGCCTGGACCTGAGCTGTATAGTGTATAACCAGTACCTTGAATTGTGTCTGGACACAATGTACTGTAGCTGTTGTAGCAAGTGAGTTGTGTGCTCCCCGTATCTAACTCTATTTAACAATCTGACTGTAGCTCTTTGAACCATTTCAAAGGAAATGACATGTAGAATGAACTACAGTAATCTAAAGAGGATGCAACTAAAGACATGTTGGGACGTTGGCCAGATCCAACGTCCCAAAGAATATGTGCAAGCTTTAGCTGTGTGAATACATTCCTGGCCACTGTCGAAACCTAACTTTCAGGCTTAGTGATGGCTTCATAAATTCACACTCAAACTGTGAACCTGAATTTTTAGTCATGCAGTCCCATCCTGCACCTGTTCCATATTTTAACTGCCCTGTAACATCAGGCTATGTTTTTCTTTGTTTTCCCTCATCCAGCCCTCTACTGATGATAGGCACCAGTTTAGAATGAAGACGGAATCCTTGGATTGAAATGGAAAAGAGTAGTAGATCTGGGTGTCATCTGTCATCCTCATAGTAATAATATACAAGTATCTATCAACTCTGGATTCATCCCTCCAAGAACAAAGGCATCATAAAACAGAACCTCAAAGTTCCATCCCAACAAGGCAACCTTGAAGGATACCAAACTGCAGATACAAGTAGGTTTTGCTATAACAAGTTTGCGGCCTTCCTAAATGTTAGTGTTATAGAAATGTTTGAGGAAAGTTCCACCTCAACTAAGCACTAATTCCTGCAATGATGCGGCTTTGCTAGTGCTGCTGAAGATGCTGCTCCTGAGAGCCTAAGCCTAGCCAAGTCTTGTCTGTCTGTGTAATGGTGATGGAAAGAAATAGAAGAGGCTGGACAGTCTCAAAAGAAAGTGTGTGGTGGTGGCTGGTGACAGAAGGGACAAGAGGTGGAGGGAAGAGAAGCAGGCCTTTGATGAGAGATAATGAGGGCAGAACAGAGAAGGAAACAGCAGGGACAGACCATGTACATTTGCTAGGCCTGGGAAATTGTCTTATGGAAAAGCCAGCTTGGGTTGATGGAGTTGGCAGGGTTCTTTCTGGAACTGAACTAAAATGTGGGGAGCTGAATTTGCTACTTAACAGCTGAGATTTGGAGAGACACCAATTTACCAATTTTGAATGCTTGAGATGAGAATTGTGTTACAGCAAATTAAAACTTCAAGTTCTGTAAATAGTTTCCCTCTATTAATTAATTACATTATTGCCAATTCACATAGTAAAACACATGTTGTATGAGAACTTACTTTACTTAATTTATGGCATGCAATGTTTCAAACTCTAGAAACTGATTTGGGAAAGGTCAGCAGGGATGTGACTGTCAGGCACGGAATTGTGCTTCCTACACATATTTTTTGGCCATTGCTACTCTACACTAATTGATACCAGATTAATTGCCCTTATGATTTCTTTCTGCTTACCTCTCCTCTCTCTCCCCTCCTCATTCATGGGTTATCCTTTGTCATCTTTCTAAAGTTGAGGTGGCCAACTCTGGCATTCCCAAAATCATTCTATTCCACTGGTTTCTACTGACCAAAAAACGTCCTTGCTTTCAGTTGTTTCAATCTGGATATTAGCTACATTTGCCCTTCAGTTAAAGGAAGTATTTTGAGATTCCTTCTTAAAAGTTCTGTTAGCATACATTACTACAAGTTTGAAATTCATCACACATTCTTCCCCTCAGGAATGTAAACAGAAAGACAGATGTAATAGCCAAATGCAACTCATGACAGCCTCGTGGAAGGTAAGTCTAGCTTCCACTCAGCTTTGAAACTTGAAAAAAAAATTAAGAACAAGTGAACTGATTCAGCTAACAGCTTCCCCTCTGTCCTTCTGGTAGACACCATGTCTATATATATATATATATATATATATATATATATATACATATATATATATATAAGTTTGAAATGTGCATTTATCAGTTCCCTGGAGATGCCTAGATATGTTTTATCCAATCCCAGGGGAAGCCACTTGCAAACTGGCCCCCATTTCATAAATGTCATGTTTGTCTTCAACTAGGAAATCAGAAGATAAAATAGTTTTTCTGTTTTCAGATTGTTGGAACATCTGGGTTTTCTAAATGTCTAAACACAAAATGCTACTTTCTCTTCCATCACCAACATAAACATCTATCTAGATAATAGTAAGCTTATTACACAACACTGCTGTTTTGCAATTGCACTGTGTTATCCTGTGTTTGTCTGGAACATATTGTATGACATTACTTAGAACAGTAATTGAAGAAAGTAAAAATAAATAAATAAATGCAAAGTCAGCTTTTACAATTAAGAAAACAAAAATAATAACCACAAATTATTTACATAACTTTAAAGTAGATGATGAAATCATTGAAATAGTTCAACATTTTCCCTACTTTAGCTCAGTCATTAACCAGTATGAAGACTGAGGTCAGATTATGAGAACTTAGAAGGGTAGCTATGAAGAAACTAAACAAGATTCTGATGTGTAAAATATAACAGTAAAATTATAACAGTAAAATTAGGATTGTCCATGTCATAATATTTTTCCATTTCTATGTATGCTTGTGAAAGCTGGACAATGAGGAAGGCTGATAGAATGAAAATCAACATTTGAAATATGATGCTGGACAAGAATTCTGTGGGTATTTAAAAAAGAAAATAATTGAGTCTTAGAGAAAGGGTGTCAAACTCATTTTCACCGAGGGTTACATCAGACTTATAATTGCCTTCAAAGGGCCATTTGTAACTGTGAGACTGCATCAATGTAATTGTATCACCCTAGCATTGAAAGCCTTTTGGGCCACATGGTGGGTTGGATATATAGGACAAATGTGTATTTGACACATTTGTCCTATAGCAAATCAAGCCTGAAAAGAAGCTAAGAGAAACTGCCATACTTAACATGACTCACAAAAAAAATTCTTGGTAAGGTAGAAGGCGGTAGAAATGGAGGGAAATAGCATTCCACATGGATAGACTCAAGGAAGCTATGGTCCTGAGTCTGCAAGATCTTAGCTGGATTGTTGAGGATAGGGTGGGGGTCTCAACAACAGCAATTCCCACTAGGATTTAGTAACCACTCTGGGTGAAAGTGTCCCAATCGCTTTATTTTTATATTGGGGACAATAGTGAATATAGAGAGTATGTAGTTTTCTTGCAATTGCCTTTTGGATTTCCCAAGAATCTCCAGCAAGGAAATACCAGACTCCTTCCAATTGTTGAGCCAGAAGGGCACTGGGACTCAAAGGCATCTCCAAGAAAACCATGTATATTCATTCTCCATTCTCCAGCATTATTTACATTACTTTTTAAAAAATTAATATAAAGAGAATAGTACATTTTTTATTAAGAATAATATCTAGAGAGAGAAACTATGGGCTCAGGAAAAATTAAAGAGTAAACCTTTACAAAGTAATGTACAAAAGTAGAACAAGCCAAGTGTTGGTTTATCGGGAAAAGCATACACAAATGATAGATGTGATGTGGTGTGTGTTCTTAACCTTCCTGAGCTTAGGGATATGGGGATATTTCCATAACAGTGTCACTGCACAATTGTGGCTTCCTTTAAAAAAAATCAGCTATGGATCAGGAGGTGAAGCAAGCAGGGTGGTGTAAATAATATGGTTATTTTTCAAGTGCAAGAATGCAAAATGGGAATGGACATTATTGAAATGCAAATACAAAATGGTGCAAATGAGTTTCCTTCTGCTATTGTTCCATATACAAGAGAAATGGTTTTCAAGCAGAACATACCTAATCAACTGACTAATGTGATAAGTACCTAGTGCTGTTGAATATGCTTGAGTTGTACCTAGTCTGTATTAAATGCAACCACATCCATTTGGAAATCAAATAATCTTAAAATGTTGTTCTCATGAAAATTCTTAGGATCAAGTTTTTAATACAGTTCCCTGAGAGACCAGTTAAGAACAAGGTACACTAATTCAAAGTAAATACACACATCCTGTAATAGGTTTGGAAAGCAACATGGTTGAAATAATGGTTCCTGATGTGAAAACAGCAGTATCACAAGTATACCAATGTATTCATGTTTTCATCTGTGCAGTGGTTTTTTTTTTTTAGTTGTGTCAGAAGCAACTTGAGAAACAGCAATTCGCTTCTGGTGTGAGAGAATTAACCGTCTGCAGAGACGTTGTTCAGGCAACGTCTGTGGGAGTCTTCTCTCATCTTCCCGCATGTGAAGTAGTGTTCAAAACTATAATATTCATTAGGGAACTGAAAATATATTTTGGCACAGCAACTTATAGGTGGTAGGAATATAATTATGAAGTAGGGCCCGTCATCGTACCGTAATGAGCAAAATAGGATCATTGCACACAAAACAAAACAAAAAAGTGATGGAGTATTACACGGTTTATACCATGATTTGCCTAGTATGTTTGCATCTTGTGAGTCATCCTTATCTTTATTAAATTTTAGTCAGGCTGCTACAGATCTGATAAAATTGAATCAGAGTTAGCCATCCTGATTGGAGACAGTAAGCAGCTAAGCATAGAGATGAGAATGTCAGTAAACACCACAATATGTTTATATTATGCAATGACAATGATGCCTAAAGTAAGTAAGCTCTGATTCACAGGCCTCCTTTTTAAAAAGCATTTTGATTACAAAGATTTCTTCCAAAAATAGTAATATTAACATCAACACAGGAAAAATACCCATATCAGCAACTTTATTGTATTTGTGCCAATGTGATAAATAAGACTGGACCTGAGAGTATAAAAAGCTAAAATTATCATAATCTCTACACATTTTTAAAATTGGTTTCTGCAACATTCCAGTGAAACCAAAACTCCCCTTCTTAATATTTAATATTTTGCTTCAGCCATACAACTGGAGACACAAAAGAAACAGGATTTACATATACATACAATATCCTCAGTCAAGGATTGCAAACTGCTGCAGTGCAGTCTGAATCACGAGGAGAGAGAGCTCTAATCAATGGTGTAGGGCTGAATTGGAAGAAACAGAGGCATGCAAAGTACAATTGCCAATCCATGCAGACAGGAGACTCCCAGCTTGACAAAAATGCTGCTATTCATTTATAGTGTCACAAACAACAACAAAAAAAAACAAAACACATGTTTCAGGAGAGCTTCAATTATTTTAAAACAACTGGGGCTGTGTGGGGCTATTCCCTAAAAAATGGAAGGGCCCAGACAAAACATTCAACCTGAGAACTGGAATTCGTGTTGTGAAATAAGATTAGGAATGACAGAGCACTTAGTTCAGGAATGTGTTCTCCCATAAGACCTATGCTGGCATAGCAATGGCAAATGTTAGCAACTGAACTAATCTTACTGTACTGCATAAATTTGGTTAATTTTAAACTGAAAAACATAAAGGTCAATTCCTTAACTTGTTCAAAATGATAAATATTAGAAAGCCTTCTACACATCTTATTTCTAAGCAAAGAGCTCTACATGGGAGATATATGAAAAGTAATAAATGTACAACAGATGAAATTGATACGACCTGCTGAACCAAACATTCACACTACAGGGTCTGATATACTGCTGGAATACAACTGATTGCTGTAAGCAAGATCCTTAATCAGTTATTTATATAGGCTTGTAGCTGTGAACTCAATAGCAGAGGGCCAACATACCATCTGCCATTTTTTTGAAAGAGAAATATGCTGTGCGGAGGGATAACAGCAGTATAGAGGGGAATGAGGGTGATTCAGAATGCAGATAGGTGCCCACTGCTATCAAAAGGCAGCTTTCTTTGTTTTCTTAATTTTTTAATTTTTTTAGTTGATACATCCCGACAATTAACAAACTTTTGCTATACAAAAGTTCTCAGTACACATTATTCCAAAAGTAAATATTCCTTAAATGACACTTTATACATTCCTTAGATTTGTATCACCCACACCCTCCCCCCAATTCCCCCATCCTCCTGGAACAGCAATTATGGCATTGCATCAGTTTAACTGTGTGGAAAGCCTGGTTCAAAATGCTATATCTTTCTGTCTATTTTGTCGATGAGAATAGACCATTTCCTGTACAAGTCTTGTTCGGTATGACTATTTATATACATGTTTTTCCTTTGATGGATGAAATAATTGATTATATATTCAGATAGATAAGCCAACCAAGATTCTAAATCCCATCTTGTATTATCTCTCCATCCTCAGACTGATGTAGCCTGTATTGCGGCTGTCATATATATTAGAATTTATGTCCAATTATTGTTATCTTTCTTTGCCTCTATAGTGAGAGGCAAGATAGGTTGGGCTTTTCCACAACTATCTGGGAGCTACCTCATGCTGTCAAAGTAGGTTGTGCCTCATAGAAGGCTGAGTAGTTATTTTGTTCTACACTTTGATCTCTGCCAAGCAGGATGGAGTGGTATCTGGCTCTCATAAATAGTATGGTCAGTGTTTCATAGATCTCAAAGGGGAGGAGGACATCACCCAAAACTGGGCACAGTAATCATGTTATCAGAATAACCTGCTGAAAATGTTTCTCCGAAATTTTGGAAAGGTGGAGTTTTAGATGCAGAAGTGTGAAAAGCGAATTATAGAGGGAAGGATTTGAAAATAAATTTTGTGAGTTGAGTATAGTCCTAGCTTTGGGAAAAATGAATGATCTAAGTCCCATTAAATAAATAAATACACCTTGTTTCGATAAGCTTCTGCCAGCTCACACTCACTGGATACAAACTTTTGTCATGAAATACATTTAAAAAAATAGCTCCAGTAAAAGTAATCCAATGGAACAATGTGAGCAAATTAAAATGGCTCTGTCCTCTATCTCGATTTGAACTAACAGATACAAACAAAGCATAGATACATATAAGAAAAAGTATTTTGACATCACAGATAATTTGGCAAGAAGAATTTGGTATATTCCATTTCCACCTCACCAACAAAAGTAAAAGTACTGTAAACATATATTAGGAACAAAATATTTCTTATGAATCCATATTACTTAAACCGCAGAAAAAATAAGAAAGATATCACTTACAGGCCGAACTTCACCATTGGTATTGGTATATTGTCGGGCCAAACCAAAGTCTAACATATAACATTTCCTGTAAGTGGAGGGCAGGCGTCCCATGGCAAAATTGGACTAGAAAAGAACAAGATAAGAAGAGTTTTACACATCAGTATATTTCATGTTTATCAACAATCACAACCAATACAGTCATGCTTAAAATTATTTTCTACTTGTGATAAGGTCCTTTTCAACTATGGTTTTAAAATCAACTGATCTTCCCTGCTTTCACATATAACACTACAAAATACCATCGCACATCCAAATGTGTACAATTCGCCCAGCAGAATATCTTTCAGTATTAAAACACTGCCAATGAAAGTTTTTTATTATTAGAAATACGTTTAAAAAATATCTATATTGATATGCGCTGAGGTGTATTTCAGTGGGTATATGTTCACGCTGCTCTCAATCCAAATGAACTGAAATTTATCACAACAACTGGCAGAAATCCAGCAAAAACATAAATTATCTTCATTTCATTAATAGTCCAACAAAGGGGTAGGAGCAGGAGTTTCACTAGGTTAGTTATTGCGCCACAGGGTGCACTCACCTATCTTACTGAATTACTGAATATTCCCCTCATCTTTGTTATTGTTATATACCCTCAAGTTGTTTCCTACTTATGGTTATCCTAAGGCGAATATTTTACAAAGTTTTCAAGGCAAGATCTGCTTAGAAAGGTTTGCTTTCCTCTGAGGCTGACAGTGTGTGATTTGAGGGTTTCCGTGCCTGAGTGGAACCCTACACAATATCCTAGCCAAAATGGCAACAAGAGGTTTTAGAACTTTAGAATATTTAAACAAACCTAACCAGTGCAAAAGGAGCATCACTGATAGATAGCAATTTATCCTTTGTAAGACTATTGTTTTCAGCTGTATGGGTAACTTTTCTGTTATTAGAGCTCATTATTATTGAATGATAAAGCAACAATAGAGAAAAGGACCTAATTAGGGGAAGGCAGAAGAGTCAGCAGAAACTACTTACAGGCTTGATGTCTCGATGTAAGAATCCCACTGAGTGAATGGCTTCTATGGATTCTAGAATTTGTTTGCCTAATCGGAGGGTTGTGCTCAGTGTAAAGGTTCCCCGCGGCTGGCTTCTCCTGAGGTCTGCAAGATTCCGGCCCTGAAACAGTTGTGCATTGTTTTTATAACACAACATTTTCACTATCCAGCTGTAATGGAATATAATGTGATCCACTGCAAACAAGGAAAAGTTGAACCTTTCTTCACCCCTCGCATTTCTAGGAAAATACATTCCAGTACAGTAAAAATGTGGATGTTCCATTGTGCTTTTGAGTAATCAGTTCATTAGACACTTTTGGCCCTTCCAGCCACAACTCAATATCTGCCTCTTGCACTTTACCGTTGTCCCTGCCTTATAGTTGTATGACTCTAATTGACTTCACTCTTCTAGCCCAACTTATCACCTGGCTCCTGCACTTTTCCACCAGCCCTGTCCTTGCAACTGCATTGCACAATCCCTTGCCTTGCCCCTTAGCTCAGTATATGGCCACTATGTTAGGCTATTGGTTATTTTTGATAGCTTTGTTTTATGATGTTTATGATGCTTGTATACATAAATTTTTTATTGTGTCAAATTTTAATCTCTGTTTGTCACCATGTAAGCTGCTTGTCACCATGTAAGCTGCTCCGAGTCCCTTCAGGGAGATGGCGGCAGGATACAAAAATAAAGTTGTTATTGTTATAACATTCATTATGCAAATAGTCAACTGGGATCCTAGATAGAAGTATTTGTCAAAAAATCAGACCTGATTTATCAACGGGTCAATACTGTACCTTAACTCTTATATATATTTTTAAAAAGAACCATCACTTTCTCTGAGTAGCAAAAGGCAAAACCTTAGTCCAGAAGACCTAGAAGAAACACTGATCCTCTCTACCCTCTGTGCTGCAGTGTTGCATCTGGCCTTTTTTAATGCCTCAGAGGGAAAATGGCACGGGTAGGGGTGGCTGGCTCCATAAGGCAATGCTGGTGCTTTGCCCTCTTCATGAGGTCATAAAAATCCATAATTTTAGCCTCAAAATGTGCCCTCAACTTGTGTATGAGGTCAACTTATTCATGAGTATATAGTATGTTGTGATCAGATAATGTAATCTTGTTTTTTAAAATTCATTGCTAGTAGGCAGGACTGGCATTTGGGAAGAAAGAGTTCAACTATTTTCTTCACACCATATTCATGATGAATATCACACGTTCCAGTCAGGTAATTCCTCCCACAGGAGAAACGTATCTAGGAAATTCATGGGTACTTGCTAAAAGGAGAGGACACCAATGAAGGAGATCCTGCCCCCAGACCACTCACATTACTTCTTCAATACTTTGGCTCTAAGGCAATCTGTGAAACCCATTTGGGTTGGGAGCACCAAAATCAAGCCTAAAGAAAGGTGAGATAATAATTTGTTAAGTAATTCTAGGGACGTTTCTTGGCATGTGGGAGATCTTTGTGAAGAAACGCAGTGTAAAGGGAAATTTTGAATCACTAAAGACATAGAATATGCCCTAAAGACCTGCGAATAGTCATTGATCCTTGTTACATGTCCACTGGGTACTTGGAGACGTGTGTGTTCCCTTCCTTTTTGTGCATAATTGTTCACAAGGACTGCTAATATTAAAGCAGCAAAGATAAAACTTTATTTCTCCTTAAATGTTGATGCCTAGCATCTCTCCCCCCCCCCAAGTATTTATAGTTCACCAAGGGCCGGACAATGGATTCTGTTGCTTCCTGACCCAGCGCACATAACTGGGTTCCTGTTTCCTCTTTTATGAACTCTCTGACCTATGCACTGGACTATGGACTCTGCTACTACCCAACCCAGCGCCCATCACTGGACTTCTGCCTTTTCTTATTGACTCTCTGCTTCATGAACTGTTTGCCCCATCCCTGGCCACGAACTTCCTTCTGGTGCTTGCCTTAAAAAGCAAGCAGCCTCCGTCTCCACGCACCTTTGCCAAAGGACTATGAGATCTCCAGTTTGCGTTAATACAAATCCAATATTGTAATAAACTTAGCTTGGGATGGGGATGGGATTGCCTTATGAAATATATGAAATGTATGTATGTAATGAGATATCATGTAGAATGTACTGTGTTTCCCCTCCTCCTCTTTGACCCCTGCCCCAAAAGGAATGTGACCTAAGGATTACTGCGACAGGGAGGAAACCCTTTGTCCTCCCGAAAATGGTTCATATTTACATTTGCATGGGCCCGTGATTGATCCCTTCTCCTTGCATGCTTTCAGAGCAGACAGCAGGCAGGAAAGGGTCAACAGAAACTTAGGAAGAAGAGACTGATTAATTCACCCAGATATTGTTGACCCTCCGGGTGGTCCGATATCGATCTAGCCCATTCAAATCACTCGCCAGACCCATCAAGGACAGGAAAGCTCTTTGTTTACCAAATATCACCCTTTTTCCGCCCAGGACAAAGCCTGCATTCCAGCAGGCAGGAAATCCAAATCCCATCATCTTTCCCCTTTGTCTGCAGCCGTCCCGCCCTCCTCGCTCCTGATTGGCCCAAACTCAGAAGCGAGTGGAGGGCGCCCATTGGCCCTCCCGAGGCACAGGAACGTTCTGATTGGCTGAGAGCCGAGGCGGGCCGCCAAGCCTCCTCCCAGCTGTTCCAGCCTCAGGCAATCAGCGTCAAGCCGGCCGGCAAGGGGCGGCGGGAGTTTCAAACTGCTTTCTTTTGTCCTGTACTGTATAAAAATGCCTGAAATCTTTGTATCTGGATGCTTGCAGAGGAATGATTCCTGCAATGCATCTGATCTCAGCTGAATCACAATAAACGCCTCGGTCACTGAACCTCTTCAGCCTCCGGTGGGATTAATTCTTAATATTTTTCATTCTTTGGATTGGCTTTCGCTGGCAGCTCACCGAGGTTTAAAGACCCCTTTAGCGGTCTTCAGGGATCTCTCCCGCTGGGAGACCCTCCTAAAAGAGCTCGATATCAATGTCACTTCCATTTTTACACTCAAGTGTCAAATTGTTTAGCTCTTGGTACCTGAATTGAGCTGAATTATAGCTCTTCAGCTATTTGAATGTTTTGCTAGTAGCTAGCAAAATATGAGCTCAAGACAAAAAACGTACCCTAGCACCTCTTCCTCTCTCAGGCCCAAGATGAGAAAGAGAGCACTCAGGAGAGGGAGGTGGCAACTACTCTATTTGCAGTTTGAAAAGTGTAAGGAGCAGAAGTGAAACCCAAGGAAGCCTGGGGGCAAAAAACAACAACAACAACAAAACACCAAGATGAAATTAGAGGAGAGTTGTGGGAAAAGAAGAAAAGTGTTGGCAGAGGTGGAGGTGGGGATTATTGCGGTGGAGAAATCAACAAGTTCTTTTTCTTCATGGCTATGTCACACAAAGAAGATACCAAAATACTTTTCGGTGCATCTCTTTGCTATAGGCCATGTCAGAAGGGATATATAAACTGTGGCTGCATGCTGTTGTTCTGCACTTTTCACATCTACCAACTGCTTTTTAAAATATCTAGAACATAAATTTGGTTTTAACACTTTCTGTCTTACATTGACTATATTTACAGGTGATACCAACCAAAGATTCACAGAGGATTCACACTAAAGTAATTTTTATCATCTTTTATGAGGATACTTCTTGAAATTGAGGCCTCCAGCACTCAGGAGTCAAGAGAACAAACAATAGCTTAATGTGTTGTTATTTATATATTTGTATTTGCAATGTGGCATGGAAATTTGCCAAAAACTGTAAGCCGGTCTGAGTCCCCTTCGGGGTGAGAGATAGTGGGGTGTAAATATAGTATATAAATAAATAAATAGCAACCAACTGCTGGTCCAGCCAACTGCTTATTGCTTGTGTAGGTACATGCACATGCCTGCAAACAACCTATTGAATTATAGTGACTCTATGAATTTCATAGGATTTTCTTAGGCAAGTAATACTCAGGTAGTTTTGCCACCCCCCCCCCCCCCCCCAAAAAAAAAAATAAAACAGAGTGTACAGCATCTGGTATTCATTGGAAGTTTCCAATCAAAGTACTAACTGGTCATGCTTAGCTTCAAAGATCACAAGGAACCTGGTGTCTTTACCATGCGAAAATCAAATACATATTGTGAGCATGAAATGGACACGCTCTATTGATCTCAGACCTTATTAGAGTTCAATTTTTTGTAAAGGAATATTGATCACTAAAATGTTACTTTAAAAAATATAAATGATTACTTTGGAAAACTATCACCTTCTATACCTCCTGAGAAGCAAAGTGTCCAGTTTTCAAAACATTGTTTTCCAAATGTTTATATTTAGTAATTTTATTCTTAAACTTACTTAAAACCTACTACTATTTAGCTTTCTACCTCTGAGTAGGTTCCAGAGTTACTTAATTTTTCTTTGACTAATTTATCTTGATATCTTTCAAAATCTTTTGATTTCATAAAATGGAATGGGCACTAACCTATCCAAACTCTCTTTATTCCAATACTGTACCATGTCTTGAAACACTACCACTCCTGAGATAAACATATCCTTGCCCTCTCTTTAGGTCTTCCTCTCTGTATTTTTTTCAAAAGGAGAGTAAATAATTTCTTGATACTGTGAATTTTTCGGGCTGTATGGCCATGTTCCAGTAGTATTCTCTCCTGAAGTTTCGCCTGTATCTGCTAATTGCAACATTCACACTTGCTTTACAGACAAGGGCTCTTTCTCCCACCCTGGACAGAAAGATAGATGGATACACACACACACACACACACACACACACACTCCACTTGCCTCACCTCCAACAGACTTCCGAAGATGCCAGCCATGGATGCAGGCAAAACTTCAGGAGAGAATGCTACTGGGATATAGCCATAAAGCCTGAAAAACTCACAGCAACCGAGTGATTCTGGCCATGAAAGCCTTCAACAATACCGTAAAGGATTTGTTCGTTACATGCTCCTAACTTTTACCCTCAACTTATCCAAACATCAAGAGAAAATCCATAATTTTGGTCCCAAAGCCTGCTCTCAATTTACACCTGAAATTGACTTATATATGAGCATATTTGCAACAACATCTGGAGCTGCTTTGACTGTGTCACTCTAACTAGACTTAAGAAACATAATTCTTCTTTCTCAGAAGCCAACCACATTGAGTTAGAACATCAATATATAATATTCTTCCCCCTCCTGGAAATGGTCTGACTGTATATTAATGTAAAACTCGGTTTCAAAGGAACAGAGATACATTTACAGCAAAGCTGAACCACATAATCCGTTTAAGAACTCTTTCCCCTTCTGCTTGAGTAACCCTTATGATTCCTGTTAAGAGAGAGCAAGGAAATCAACATTTCCCTCATTCCTCATTCTTTTTCAGTTTACACTTTTAATGTTGTTCTATATCACTTCAATAGTCAACAATGCTAGATCTAGCTTGGAAACAAATCAGAAAATTAATTATGGTGCAAAATTAGTGAGGACTGGCACTATTATATAGGATGTGTATATGTATTTAATTTATGGAATGCCAAATTCCATGAATTTCACAGGGTTTTCTAAGGCAAGGAATACTCAGTGAAGTGGTTTTATCAGTTCCTTCCTCACATCATTGGTGGTCTTACATCCAAATTCTAACCAGGACTAGTCCAGTTTAGCTTCCAGGATCAAATAGAATCTGATGCCTTTCAGGCATTGTCATAAAGGACAGAATTAATGCAAATCCATAACATTTGTGAATACATGCTCAGAAAATTATCTCAGTGAAAAAGAATGACTTTGTCGGAGATGCTGTCCATTGTAATTATTTTTCCACAAACAAAAAAGATTACAAAAAATCCATTAGCTGGTGAAACATGTTTCCTTCTAAAAGATATATTCCAATTTATTTCATTCCCTAGCCGTGTTAGCGAAGGCTAATGGAATTTGTAAATCTACAATAAACGGTAACACAAGTTGCCCATCTCTGCATTAACTCAACTTCATTGTTTCCACCAATATGACCAAAGTTAGTGAGATGACTAGAGAAGACTGATCTACTAAACAGATTCTACAGCCATCACTAACAGACATGTGGACTACAGCAATACCATTATCCATAGTATGGTAGCTGGCTCAGGTAGATCATGAGAAGAAGAACCCTCCATTCTTATCCTTCTGAGCCACTGGCAGCAATTATGCCTGCCACACATACCTATTCTATGACATGCATACGAAGATGCCACCTCTGCTGCATTTGCCTCAGGGGACAGTCAGAAGGTTCCGGGGAAGAAGCAGCAACATGGCGTTGAAGGAGAGAACTGTACAAAACAGCCTCCTCTGGGTCCTCTAGATTAATCTACCCTTCACACATGGTGGAGGACACTGTCCAGTTGTATCAGTTGTAATAAGGCTCACCTGACACCTTTGTTGGGCTGTGCCTATGGAATAGCAATTGAACAAGGCATCTTATATTTCACTTCAAGAAAAAAAAATATTGTGAGCAGAAACATGGCTGTCTCAACCAATGTGTGTGATTCCTTGGAAAGAGTCATGGCCAGAAACTGGCCACACCATGAAATGATCACCGAGACAAAAAACTCTATATTGAAAAATATAATATTTTCAAGTGTGTTGGGGTGTATTTATTGAATGGTAAAAGGCCATTCCTGTCCCAAAAAATTATGGATCTTAGGGAAGTTATAAAGTTGACTCCTTAGGTTATTCTTTTCAGATATAGAACAATGCAGATCAGAGTACAAAGGTGCCATCAGAAGTGGCACCTTCGTATGACGTGGTACTAACTCGTGACCCACTGGCTGTTATCAAGTGTTCAGGAAACAAACAAACAATTATAAACAATGCACACAATTATGGTAAGAATTGTTGCCCGCTCATACCACATAGCTTGAGATATATTGCTATAGAAGACAATTTGACTCAGAAGGAATTCAGAAAATAGTTACGGTATATATAAACAGCGCTAACTGAACTGAAGAATGATGTTGTGAACACTCAGATTTAAATATAACCCTTAGTTTTCTGTCGCTAATGGAATTGCAATTATATTACAATGGACCCCCCAGATCCATGGGCTTCAGATCTGTGGATCATCAAGTCCTATACATAAAATGGAAGTGACGTGAATGCAGATGTGCTGAAATATTTGTACCCCATCATCATTTTATAAAAAGGAATGCGAAAATCCACTTTTTGTCGTCTACTGTGTTTTTGAAACTGAATCTGCACAGATCCAGGACATTGTCCCTATCTCTCACTGACCTTTGTCCCTAGTCCTCACTAGACCAAGAGGTAGAGTGGCTTCTAACAGCACTGAAGTTCCTCTATATGATTTTTACTGACAACAAAGTAACATCTGGGAAAGACTAAAGGGTTGTGATTCTAACATTGTCACCTTATTTTTCCTCCTGTATGATTTTAACATCTTTGTTGGTTGAATAAGCCAGTGAAACTTCGAAAGCTTGAACTATACATTTTATGCTTTGGAGTTGGCCAAATAAAATTATCACTGCTTTGTGGATTTTGGAGTTTGTGGTATTTAAATTCAGTTATCACTTCAAGCAAGAGTAAACTCACTGAATCAACTGCTGCACTGAAAGCTGGATATACATTGCCATATAATCCAGTTCAAAGCAGATAATCTGGGATCAGAAACTGGATTATATGGCAGCGTAGAAGGGGCCTAAATTGCCAGTTAGGTAAATCTTACTGTTTAAATGGAGCTATTATTATTATTATTATTATCTATTTATACCCTGCTTTATCACCCCCAAAAGGGGTTCAAAATGGCTATAATATTTTTGGGGAAAATATGTCATTTTTACAAGAACACTGTTCAACTTTTTATCATTTGAAGAGACAGCTTGAGACCTTCCTCATACCACCAAACAAACTGTTGGCCCCCTCACTGACATTGTAAAAAAATCAAACTTTTTTCATCAGGTGTTCTTATATTGTTCATTTTAATCATTCGAATGTTAATTTTGGAAGGCTATTAATAGGGACAGGATCTCCTACTCAAATCCTCTTTGTCTTTCATATGCTGTTTTATTCTGAGTTTTATGCTGTTGTTATATGCTTAGGTATTTTATTCAATTGTATTTATATTGTGTTTAAATTCATGTTTTGCTTTTAGGCACCTTGTGCCTTGTGTAAGCCACCCCAGGGAGATGGTGGCGGGATACAAGAATAAAGTTGTTGTTGTTACTACTACTACTACTATATTTGTGATGTGCCCAGAGAAAGGGAAGGAATTTTTACATAGTGTTTGTACACAAATGTGAAAATGCCAAAAAGATGCTTTGCCACAAGTAATAACTCTGAAATAATATTTGTGGAATCCAGAAATATGGAATAAACAAGTACTCACCTGAAGTTGCATGACAACATAGTTAAACTTCTCATTCCTGCCACAACCAATAAATCTGCAAACATGATCTTTCCCTGCAATGAATGAAGACAAATATCACAATATGTAATCAGTCAAACCTTTGACAGATTGTGTTTACTATTCAATCAGGAAAGCAGTTTTCAAATTGTCTTCCAGGTACTCATGGAAAGATCAGTAATAGTAGAAAATAAAACCTCACAACCTCTGAGGATGCTCGCCACAGATGCAGGCGAAATGTCAGGAGACAATGCTTCTAGAATATGGCCATACAACTCGAAAAAACCTACAACAACACAGTGATTCGGGCCATGAAAGCCTTTGACAATACCGTAGAAAATATGTTTTTAAAAATAGCTTGGCAGTATTAAGCAGCAAGGGAGTGTTTTTTACTCTGTATCCTCAATGGTATTTAGAATCATATAATCATAGATCTGAAAGAGACCACATGAGCCATCTAGTCTAACCTCATGCCATGCAAGAAAAGCACAAAGTAGCCCTGACAGATGGCCATCCAACCTCTGTTTAAAAGTTTCCAATGAAAGAGCTTCCATCACACTCTGAGGCAGATAGTTCCAGTGCTGTACAGCTCGTAGGGTCAGGAAGTTCCTCCTAATGTTCAGGTGGAATCTCCTTTCCTGTAATTTGGTCACACACACAAACTAAGCAATGTAGTGTATTTCTCTGAATGTAGTGTATCCCCAGAAATCCTGTTCCAGAATATTCTGCAACATACCAAGTTTTCTCAGTTGAAAAACTGTTTGGAATCGTGAAAATAAACCGACCTGAAAAGCACTATGATGGAATGGTCATGTATTCCATGATGGAAGCAAGTTAAGCAAGTGAACAAAATGGGTTAGAGTACTATAGCAAAACACACTAGACCTGAGAAGGTGAGAATTGCTAACAGCATAACAGATAAATAAAAAGGAACAACACAGTTTTGTCTATTACTGGCTCTACATTTATATAATTCAGCACTTTCTGATAGAGATTTCCCCTCAACTCTAAACTCTATTCCTATCGGGTTCACCAATACCTGAGCTTTTTTTGCAAAACAAGATATAAGGAAATGGTGCTAGTTGTGACTGGACCACAGCTCACAGAATCCTTAAAAATGAAGCCAGTAGTGCAACAACTACAGAGTCAATGTTCAGAACTAGTTAACTATATGAATCGTCATCTAAGAGCTGAAGAAACAATTCTTCAGCAGAAACCACTGAGGACTGAAACACTATCTGGACTGCAATGAGAGAATATTTTAAAAGCAATACAAATCCACAAATAAACACAATCTGAATTTCTCCTTTGTTCTCCTTAACAGAATTGTTGGTGCTAGTAGCTTCTACTGAGGAGAGATTGCTCCTGGGACATGGCCATACAGCCTGGAAAATTCACAGAAACGCAGCTTCTTCTTTACTTGTGTGCACAGGTCTAACAAAATAATATTGGCTATATTCCTCACAATGTCAGATTTCACAGCAAGCCACAAAACACAACCTTGCACAACAATGTTATCTCCTACCTTGTAGCTTTTTTAGGACAGCCACCTCCATCTTGAGAACTTGCTTTGGTTGCTGAGCTGACTCCACCTTCAGTGCCACATTCTCACGGGTCAAGAGATCCATTGCTTCATAGATCTCCCCAAAGCCTCCACCACCAATCTTCTTCAGCTGAACAAAAACAAATCATTGTCACACTTATTACTCCAAAAAATTCCCAAATTTACCTTGTTCACAGGGTCAATCCACAAACTACTGTAACAAGAGATATTTGAAGGATAATATCAAAGCATAAAATTGTAGAAGATTATCTTCATGTTCAAACCAACTAAAAAGTGCCTTCACAAAACTCAACCCCAAGCCAAAGGGCTCCACCTAAAGATATAATGGGGGGAAAATAATTAAGGATTTGTGGTCTCAATCCTTGCATCATGTATCTTATTGAAACACTGATATCCTGCTTTTCTCATAAAAAAGCAGCATGCAGTGTGGGATAAACATTAAAAATATATAAAAGCAATAAATTAAAACAATCAACAGAGGACAGATAGTTGGCAATTTGAATTCTCAAACTCTCTCTTACACACAAACACACGCATGCATGAACACAGTCAGAATAAAACAGTATACAAAGGCATGTTGTAGCACCTGAGAGATTAACTAAGGCAACAAGTTAGTAGCATAATCTTTCATAGACTTAGGGTGCATCTACACTGTAAAATGGATACAGTTGAGACCACTTTAACTGCCTGGTTACATACTATGGAATTATAAGAGCTGTAGTTTTAGAAGATGTTTGGTCTTCTCTGCCAAAGAGTCTTAATGCTTCACCAAACAACAAATTCCAGGATCCCACAGCATTGAGCCAGGTCACTTAAAGTGGTGTCAAACTGTATTAATTCTTTAATGCAGATCTGTGGTTCTCACTGTGTGTCTTCAGATGTTTTGACCTTCAACTCCTAGAAAGCCTAACAGCTGGTAAACTGGCTGGGATTTCTGAGAGTTGTAGGCCAAAACACCAGGGGACTCACAAGTTGAAAACCACTGATGTAGATGCACTTCTTCAGATGCATCGAGGAATCAGATTTTGTCTATGAAACTTATGCTACCAAACTTCACTCCATGTATTTGAAGAAGTTTGGTTCATATATGAAAAAATATGACACCAACTTTGGTTTTTCAGTTAGATTCCAACATGCTACAAGATTCTTTTGCATACTGATATTTTGAAATTTTGTGTTTTGATTTGTCTGGTAAAATATGGTTTCTTCACATCAATCGTGCTTTGTTATTTTGTTTCTTCACTTTCTTAGGTGGGAATTGTAATTTGGGTATTTTCTGTTGTAAATCCAAGAGTTCTGAGTCTCTCTGTCTCTCACACTCTTTCAGTCTCAGAAGAAGGCAAAGGTAAATCCCCTATGAATTAATTCTACCAAGAAAATGCTGGATAGGGTTGCCTTAGGGTCGTCATGAAGCAGAAATGACTTGAAGTCACACAACAACAAAATTAAGTTGATTATGTTATACTACTCAAGACAAGATTTGTTGTAAACAATACAGGTTGTTTCAGTCGAAATCTGTGGTTTACCTTATATGCTCATATATAAATCTAGAAAACCCAAAACCTGGGTGAACTTACACATACATCAATGTGTCTACTGTACCTTAACTCTCTTCAAAAAAAATGAACCATCCCCTTCTCTGAATAAAGTGATGTCCATAATTCAGGAGACAATGCTACTGTCAATTTGTAAAATAAAATAGGATATATACACCTCATACACACATATATAGCCCCCTAAACAATCTTACACTGGTTAATGCAGGCTTGAAGTAAAATACTTGTATACTTCTGCAAAATGCTCAAATTTATTTGAACACAGACAAAAGAGGTAGTGAGAATAAATAACTGAAGATAACAAAGGTAAGGTGGTTTCTGGGCATGGTCTGAAGAGATTGAGCCCACCTGTAACAGTGTTGTGCACCATCATACGTTAAAGAGAAAAGACAACTTTTGATAGACTTTTTGTAATAGGACTATCTATGTTTGTATGGGGAGATCATTCAACAATTATGATTTATTATTAATGGGCTATAATATGACTTATTTCAACTAATATATATATATATATATATATATATATATATATATATATATGTTGAAAGAAATTCCTATCTTATCACCCTGGAACAAAGTTTACCTGGGTAACTGGGGAAAGGGACAGCGATGGTGTTAGTTGTGAGGGCAAAAGCTCTAACTTCTTACCATGGTTTCCTCGACAGTCACAAGAGTTTATTATCAAGATTGGTAAGACTGAGTGCTCAGCTCTCACATATCACAAGTCACCTTCAGGACATCTTATTGCAGTTAAGGCCCAGACTATTTGAAAAACCACATCTAGGCATACAGACCAGCTCAAGCATTTAGATCTGCAGAGGAGGCCCTGCTCTCAATCCCACCCCCATCTCAAGCGCAGTTGGTGGGGAGAGAGCGGGCCTTCTCTGTGATTGCTCCCCACCTCTGGAACTCCTTCCCTAAAGAATTAAAAATGGCACCCTCTCCTTTAAAAAGCTTCTTAAAACCCACCTATGTACCCTAGCTTGAGGAGAGGAGGAAGATTAATACATCTTTATACATACCCTCGTCTGCTTGTTGGACACCTACCTATCTTCACTTGCTGGAAGTTGTATGCCATCTTGGCTTTAATATTTTTAATGTTATTTTAAAGATTTTTAGAGGTTGTTATGTTGTAAATGTTTGTGATGTATCATGTCTGTTTATTTAAGTTGCTATTTTATAATTTTATTGAATCTGTTTTTTACTCATTGGTTTTATTTCTTATTACTGTTTTGGCATTGAATGTTTGCCATTGTGTTTATTTTTCTGCCCTGAGTCCTTCCCAGGGAGATAGGGCAGGTTATAAATATAATAATAATAATAATAATAATAATAATAATAATAATAATAATAATTCCTTGTCAAACTTTCTACACAACTCTCTGCATGATTAGCCTTGAGCAGGTCCAAAGGCAAAAAGCTGCACTCATTACTAGGGAGCTAAACACACACACACTGTCTTATATTGTTTCCCTGATATAAGCAATAAAACCACTCTCATCCAATTCAATTCTTCACCAAAGGATAAATGGAAGTAACAGGAAAGAAGCAATCTTGTCCAGCTGACCCATAAATGGACTGGATTGCTGGGACAGGGATGAGGCAACTTCCATCATCATAGTATATAATGATTCACTTGACCTGGGGCAAGACTTTACATAATTAAGGCTTACTTGTGTGTGAAACCAAGAAATATGTATGGCTTGAAAGCCACCTATAAAAGGCAGGGCAGAGGGAGACAGAAAAAAAGAAATTTCTATGATCAAATGAGAAATTGGGAATCTCTGAGAAGATGTGAATTGAAGCAACCTCTTTTCCTCTGATGTGTTCCCTTCATCTTTATCTCTGCCTCTTTCTTTGTTATTTAAATAGCACTGGCATGTTTCTGTTCATAGCTCTTTGAAAACTATCATAGATTCTTCTATGGCATTATCTTTTGGCTTTTGACCAAACTTTTGTTTTACCTCATTCTACTCCTCACTATCAGAAACATCTGTTAATGTAAATCCATAATTGTCAGAATCAGTGTGTCTTGTTGCTGCCAACATCGTTCACAGCAAGGGCAAATAGAAATATAAATAGTGTGCCTGCATGGTCTCAACCATATCCAATTTAGCTGGTAAAAGAAGTGACGAAGCAGGCTTGAAGAACTATTGATCACTGAAGTACCTCATTCTGTCCACAAAAGTGCTCCTGCTAGCAGCAGGCAAGATTGGGAAAGTGTAAGAATGCAGAGAAATTCTGCAGAAAGATTTCTGCTCCTGTTCACCAATTTACAGACTTATTGCTCCACCCGCCAAAGTAAGAATGCAAACAAAGAGCTCCCCTCTGGCTGTGTCATCTGTAGACTAGGGGCACGCAAGGAAAAGCTGTCAGCTCAAATCCAACTGACACAGGCAATATTATAGTTACAAGACATAGCACAAATCATATGGACAGCTGAAGACATCGTCAGTGATGGTGTCATTCTGGTCTTAGAGATAAGCGAGTGATGTGTTAGAAGTCTAAATAATGCCCATGAAAGCATTCTTTGTTTCTAGAGCTGGAAGTCTTCTGAATTACAAAAACAGTGGCATAAATGATAAATGTTTTTAAGTTGTCTGCAGCATGGTTATATAATAACTAAAACACAAACTGTATGCTACAAGGAACTTGTGGTTGTCACCAAGAAAATGATATAAGGTTGAAACCTATATAATGATTACCTATTTATAATCCTTAAATTAAAAGGACTTAATACAGAACCAGCAGTTTTATTGTTTCTGTAGTTTTAGGAACACCCATTATAACCACATTGTTTTTCTTGGATTAAATTTCAATTCATTCACCCTCATTCAGCTTCTAAAAGCTTCCGGAATTCATTCAAGTATGACAATATGAGGGTCAGTGTGAGGTAAGAGATTGGATGATTGGATTGACTCTGGAGACCAGGTTTTAAATCCTTGCTCAGCCACGGAAACCCACAGTAACCTTGGGCAAATAGCTCTCTCAGATTCAGAAGAAAGCAAAGGAAAAAACCCTACAAATAAATCCTGACAACAAACCCTGTGATAGTATAGTGTTAGGGTCACCATAAGTCAGAATCAATGTGAAGGTACACAGCAGAATCATGGCAGAATGTCTGCTTCCAGTATTATATAAGGATGGGAAAAAGGAATGGACACATAATTAATCCCTTAAAAACCTCACATAAGAGTTCCCACCTGCTACTAAGGATGCTGTTCAAGTCCTAAACCGGTGCTTGGCCACTGTAACGGACTGGATGAGAGCGAACAAATTGAAACTAAATCCAGACAAGACAGAGGTACTCCTGGTCAGTCGTAAGCCCAAATAGGGCATAGGGTTACAGCCTGTGTTTGACGGGGTTACACTCACTCTGAAGGCGCAGGTTCGCAGCTTGGGAGTTATCCTGGACTCATTGCTGAGCCTGGAACCCCAGGTCTCGGCGGTGGCCAGGGGAGCTTTTGCACAGTTAAAACTTGTACACCAGCTGTGTCCGTACCTTGGGAAGTCTGACTTGGCCACGGTGGTCCATGCTCTGGTTACATCCCATATAGACTACTGCAACGCTCTCTACGTGGGGTTGCCTGTGAAGACTGCCCGGAAGCTGCAACTAGTCCAACGTTTGGCAGCCAGGCTACTGATGGGAGCAGGGTACAGGCAGCACACAACTCCCTTGCTACGCCAGCTCCACTGGCTGCCAATTAGCTTCCGAGCACAATTCAAAGTGCTGGTTTTAACCTACAAAACCCTATACGGTTCCGGCCCAGTTTACCTGTCCGAACGTATTCTCCCCTATGAACCATCAAGGTTGCTAAGATCTTCTGGAGGGACCTTGCTCTCAGCCCCACCACTTTCACAGTCGCGTCTGGTGGGAATGAGAGACAGGGCCTTCTTTGTGGTAGCCCCCCAGCTATGGAACTCTCCTCGAATGAAATTAGATCTGCCCCCTCCTCCTGACCTTCAGGAAGCTAGTAAAATCATGGCTATGGAACGAGGCATTCCCAGAATGATGGCTGAGACTGGCAATTGACCAAAGCTATGGACCACAAGACACAGATTGAATTGGACATGATTTTATCTTGGCGAATTGGCTTATATGTATTTTGCTCTATACGTATTTTAATTCACTGTTGTTAGAATGTTTAGATTTTAGATTGTACTACTAGCATTGAATACTTGCTGTTAGCTGGTCTGAATCCCTCTATGGAGGTAGAGAAGATCGGGATATAAAAGGTTTAAATACAATAAATAAATAAATTCCCAACAAACCTACCTAATTTGCATCTCTCAATAAATACGCAAACTGAAATGTGTATTTATTGAGACATCATCACTATTTTTATAAGAGAGAATGTGCAAAATATATATTCTATACACTCATGTATAGCTCAACCTCATGTGTAAGTCAAGGGCACGTTTTGGACCAAGTCATTCCATAGTGAAGGGGAAGTGCCACTGCTGCCTCAGAGAGCCAGCCTTCTTTGTGATGGAGAAAGTAAGGGGGTGGGGTCAGTGCTTCTTTTAGGTTCTTAACCTGTGAGTCCTCGGGTATTTTGACCTACAATGTTGTGACTCAGCTGGAATCACAGACTGTCTCTGATGAGGATGATGGGACTCAGGTTCACAGTATGGTTCAAGATGTTCCTGTTATAGACAATGAAAAAGTGCAGTTTCTCACAGCAAGGCATGAGAGTGTTGATACTGAAAATAGCCAGGTGCAGATTGATTTAGAAAAGGAGGATAATTCTCAACCTGATAATGAGCAAGTAGGGAAACAGGCTGACACTAACGAACAGACTGACCTTGACAAAATGGGAACGTTAGGTTGGGCTGACCGATTGCAATTCCGAGTCCGAAGGAGTGAAAGGATAGCTAACAAGAGGGATGCCAGGGGCGAAAGAAACGCCTTCATGTTTGGCAAAAGATATTAAGGCATGTGTGTGAGACCAAATCTTTGTCAAAGCAACTTTGTGTTCTACCAAGACGTTTGCCTATACTTGCCTGGATTTAACCTGCAGTTTTTGTGTTCATGATTTCAGGGCCTTGTCATGTTCTCTTGGGTTTTTGCTTTGCTGGTGCCTTTTTAGATTAAGCTTCAAGTGCTTTAGGATATTGATCTGTTGGAACATTAACCTTTGCTTTTATGAACTTTTTTACCTTTTATTTTAATAAACTTTAAAGACTTCTGGCTGTGTGTGGTTTGGTGTCTTCAGCAAGGTGAATCTATTCTGAGGTGCAACATACAACTACCAGAAATCCCAGCCAGTTTATCAGCTGTTAGGATTTCTGGGAGTTGAAGGCCAAAACATCTGGGGACACACAGTTTGAGAACCACTGGCTAAGCTCTTGCCTTCCTTCACTCATGGAACAGGATGGTTCCTTTTTTATTAGAATAAAGCTACAGTAACTCCATTGGCCTGTAGATAAGTTGGCCTATGATTTTTTTGGGGGGGGGGGTTATTTATTGGAAGTGCCAGTGCTTATATTTAAACTTATACTTGTATATATAAAATATATTAATGAAAGTAATATAAAAATGCATACAATATTTAAAAATCCTTCCATATATTACGGGAAAGTGTGTGGAAAGCTGTGCATTTAAAAAATCACATTTTCTCCAGATCTTTTAAAGAAAGGACAAACCAAAATGGCAATCAGATGAAATGGACTTAAGATCATAAAAACAGGAAACTGGGGATACAGATTCAAATTTGTTCATTCTTAACTGATATTGAACCACCAGTCACTCCACAACATTAAAAGGCTCAAAAGAATCTACATATGTCCACATCTCTCTGTCACTGAAGGTCATGAAGAAAGTCAAGACAGACACTTCCATTCCAATGGATCCAGATATAATCTACACCACATAGAAATAATGGAAGATGCAACCTGTAACCCGCCTTGAGTCGCTGTAAGGCTGAAAAAGGTGGGCAATAAATATCATAAATAAATAAATAAATTGCTTAACAAAAGCCAGATCACCTTAACCAATATAGATTATAAATTATAATACATTTGTAGAACGCATGCATCCCCCCCTCCAAAGCAACCAATCACCCTGTCTCAAACTTACTAAAACATTACCCTCCCTCAAAGAGTCATTCTCTGCATAAAACAGCCCAGTAACAATCACAGCAGATATCAATTGTTGGATAAACAGAAGCAATTTACTTGGCTCATCATTGGATGTAAGTAATTGTGTTTTGTCCAATAAAAGCAGATCAGAAGCAACTTTAGACACCTCTGCCAGATCAGAAGCAACTCTAGACATCTCTACTATTGACTGAAACAACTGTACTATCAAGTTTGCAGCAGACACGAACAACCTTACCTACAAAATCTGGGGAGAAAATGGCTCTGTAAAACTGCCAGAGCAAGCAATCAGTCTTTCAACAGAAAAGACAGAATGTGAAAGCCATCCACTTCAGAAAAGGTTAACTGGATGAGACCTGTGTAGATGTAACAATAAGAGAGAGTACTTACATAGCATGGGACCTGATTCTTGTATTTATCATTGCTTTATGTTTTGCTAAGCCTCCTTGGAAAAATTTACATTGTGAAGGACAGAATATAAATAACTATCATAAAATAAATCAATGGTTCCTCCACACTATCTAGCCAGCACTCTGATAAATATCAGAGATCAGGCCTTTCTTCTAAAATTAAATAACGGTTTATGTGGGATTGAGAGAAAAGGGGCCAATCTGATATTTAAAGAAGGAAATTAAAATTCGGTACAGGCAGTCCCCAAGTTAAGAACAAGACAGGTTCTGTAGGTTTGTTCTTAAGTTGAATTTGTATGTAAATTGGAACAGGTACATATATATGGCTGGTAACTCCAGCCATATATATACATACACACACAAATACATATACACATATGTTATGGATCGCCTGGGGAAGGGTTAACACCCCTGTGGTGTTTGTTTTGTTATCTGTACCCCATTCAGAAGATTTCACCTCACTTTCTGTTCCTGTGATCGGTGCATTTTGGAAAATTTGACTTGTTGTGGAAACAAGCTTCAATGGCAACCCCTTTTCCCTATGATCACTCTTCCAGGAGTGAATGTATCTTCCAAGAGGTAGATTTCTCTCACTTCCTGTTGTCTCGCCCCCATTCTTAACTATTTGTAAGTTGGATGTTTGTAACTTGGGGACTGCCTGTAGTTAATTAATTCGGAACTGTAATCATTTGTTTTAAGAGTCTGTCGTCTCCACTATGGACTCTCGAACACCAGGAGAAGGGGACGGAAAAAATGAGGCTCACCTGAAGTTGAGTCTCCTCAGAAGTCATCAACCCAAAGCACAATAGTAAGACATTGTTGTTGAGCCCTTCCCGATCTATCAAAGACTGCCTGTAATCCATTCTATGAACATTTACTTAGAAGGAAGCTACATTTCAAAATGCTGGTGCTGATCTCTCAAACCTATATTGTTTGATCTACAAGACCATATCTCCTCATATGAGCCTGCCTGAGATCCTCAAGAGGAGCCTTTTTCTCTGCCCCATCACCTTCAGAAACAAGGTTGATGGGGCTACAAGACAGTATCTGCCCCTAGAATCTGGATCTCCCTCTCCCCATTTGATGTTTTTCCATTAGCAGCCAAAGATCTTTTAATTCCAGTAGTTTTTAAAGCAGAAAGTATTTTTTAAAGGGGGCTTTTAAGAGGGTGCTGAATTGTTTTATAATTGTATTTATAAACTGATTCTAATTATATTTATCTTTTAAAAAGGTTTTTATCTTTTTAAGTGTATATTTAAATTGTTTTAATATTGATAATAGTATTGTTGCTGTTTTAATTGATACATTACCATTAGTTCCCATTTTGGGAAAAAGATAAGATGATTAGTACAATGAACAGATGGCAGCGTTTCTAGATAACGTATATACTAGCAAATAAGCCAACCCAAGTGTAAGCCGAGGCACCTAATTTTACCTCAAAAAACTGGGAAAACTTATTGACTTGAGTATAAGCCAGGGGTGGGAAAGGCACACTCAGGACGAGAGAGATGGGGCTAAAGAGGGGCACAGAGCACGGGAAGAGGAGAGAAATGATAGCTGGGTTTCTATGCGGAGAAGTGAGGGTTCTGGAGGGAAGGCGTGGGGCTGAAAAAAAGCCCTTTTTTCAGCTCCACACCTTCCCGCCAGGACCCTCATTCAAGTATAAGCCGGGGGAGGGGGGGGTTCGGCCTTAAAAACTTATACTTGAGTATATACAGTACATTGTGCTTGTAGAAGTTTTCATATTAAGGAATACTTCAGCAATAATGAATGGGTAAAAGAATTTACCATTACCCTACAAGTAATTAACAGCAACCCAGCAACCAAATTTGAGCCCCCACCCTAAAACAGTTCCTTGATGCCTCCTGTCAGTTCTCTGTCACAGAAACAGAATAAAATATTTTTGAATTAGGTTTCAGATAATTCCAGCACCCTCTCAAACAGAAATTATAATAGATCATATTTACCTCTAAAGATGTGGTAGTGCAATTCATGCTCCAGATAGGATAATGTGGGTTTTTTAAACAGATATATATACAAAATGTGCAGTTCTATTTTACGTTCACAATAACTGTAAAATGATCTCAAAATATAGAAACGCATTTTGCAGTAAAACTGCATTCAAAATGTAGTTTTACTTACATTATGATCTAGGAGACCTTTATGATGAATGAGGCCACCTTGTGTTCCATATGTAAAAATAGCCTGACCAGCCACTAGAAGAATCAATTCTGAGAACACAGTCACTAGGTTCAAATCTCAATCTTCCTTGAATTTACTGTTAGCCTTGAAAAATACTATCATACAGGGATAATTGGTAGAGGGATAAAGCTAGGCGAATCTTTAAGGCAGTTCAAGCATATTTTACACAACCTCTAAAAGGCAGAAAAATGCAAGATATCACAAGACAAGGCAGCAGAAAGGACAATGGAATTCTGCTTCCAAATACAATTTATTAACACTAGTTATGTAAGTGGTGAGATAATCCCAGCTGAGGCAGATCATGCTGAAGTGAATGTCCCATGCCCTCTGGCAAAATACTGCAGCCACACTGGCGAACTATCAAGAAAGTATGAGTAACACAATCTTTCTTCCAGTGCACTGGTTGATCAACAATCATTAATGGTTGAGAGCTACATGAGGTCCAAAATATCAATACTATCCAAAATAAATCTTACAAGATTCGACTGCAGTTATTTCAAGGTGAGGCTGCATAGGATTTCTGCCTTGATCTTTGAACAAGCTATTTTCCTGGGCTAGTTCATTTTATTAATATATTGTATTTATATTTAATCCATTTGCTCCACAAGAGGGCTGACAAAATTTAAAAACCAAACAGGTATTAAAAGAATAGCTAAACTAATGTACACATGTACACATCAGTCAAGATTTAAAAAAAAATCATTGTCAAAGACCACAGGGGAAAATAGTTCAGCAGGAGCAACACAGCCATCTTGTTGCACTGAACATTAACAAGAGGATAAACTGGAAATTCCTCAGGAATGGGTGACAAATCCACAAAGACCCAGTCCATGTGTTAACTTTATCTCCTACAACATACTTTAGAAAAACCAGGTTCACACAAATGTTAGAAATGCTTAACTAACATCACTCCTCAGTATGTTTTTGATGAATTATTTACTATGGAAACTGGGGCAGCTTTGCAAGAATGTAAGTACGTAACTTCATTTTTAAACCCCACCACCATGACCCCACGGGGACTCGGGGCAGCTTAAAGGGAAACAAGCCCAAAAATCACAGACAAAATAAAACACATTAAAACCAATCAAATCAAAAATTAAAACAATACACAACATCATAAAAGCAATGCAGCTGAGGTAAAATTCATAGCTGGGATCAGGCTCAATGAGTGCAATAATTCCTTAAAGGAGCCAATGGAAAGGTATAGAGATCAAATGTACAGAGACTAGAGATCAAATGTACAGGGGGCATAACTTAAGCAAAATGATGAGGAAGAATAGGAGGGTCAGAATAAAGTGCAGGATTTAGAGTGGGTCAAGATAATGCTCTAGTGAAACTGCCTAATGAAAGGCACAATGGAACATCCAGGTTTTTAATTCTCTCCGGAAGGAGGACAAGGTTGGGGCCTGTCTTATCTCCCTAGGGAGGGAGTCCCAAAGCTGGGGGGCCACCACCGAGAAGGCTCTCTCCATCGTTCCCACCAACCACACTTGAGACGAATGCAGAAGCAAGAGCAGAGCCTCCCCAGATGATCTCAGGGTATATGCTGGTTCATAAGGGAAGATGCGATCACAAAGGCAGGCAAATCCCAAACTGTGCATTGATAGAATACTTATATACCCAAGATGTCAATGGCTTGAACCCTGTTAGTGCCACATGTATCTGTAAGTTACCCAATGTAATAATTGAACATTTTGTCTGATTAGGAACATCCACACTCAGTTCAATGTTCAGAGGTATAACTGTGCCTATGGTGACATTGTGCATGCAGATGAATACCACATGTGATATGCATGTGCAGTACACATGGATGTACATTATGCAATGTACATGGATGTGCATGCAGATGTGCATGCAGATTTGGCTGCACATTTGTTGTTTTGATTCTGTTGCACAACACTGTCATTCAGCACAAGAGTTGCTTAGCAAGATCATTGTGCATACAGTTTCCAGGTTATGAACAAGATAGGTTCTGTAGGTTTGCTCTTAAGTTGAATTGCATGCAAGTCAGAAGAGATACATTTTAAGGGAGACATCTATGATCTTCAGGGGAGGGCCTTCTCTTGGTCCCACTACCCATTCAAGCATGCTTGATGAGAACATATAAGAGGGTCTTTTCTATGGCTGCTCCCAGGCTGTGGAACTCTCTCCCAAGAGGAACCAGAATGGCCCCGTCCCTGCTGGCATTCCACAAGCAGGTCAAGGGGAAGGGAAGGATCCGGAAGGGTGGGTGGGATGTGGGGGGGGGGGGGGAATATGAGTTTTAAAGGCCATATTAATATATATCCTGTATTTTAATTCTGTTTTTACCACAGTATTATTTAATTATTTTTGTATTGCTTTTAAAAACTGTTTAGTGTGGATAGATGTTAGTCGTCTTGAATCCCCATGGGAGAAAGACGGGATATGAATAATAATAATAATAATAATAATAATAATGGTAACTCCAGCCATTTTTAAAGTTTTGGATAGCATAGGGAAGGGTTAACACCTCTGTAACTTTTGTTTTGCTGTTTTTGCACGTTTAGAACATTTCACCTCACTTTCTTCCTGTGACAATTGGATTTTGAAAATTTTGGGTTGTCGGAGAAACAAGTATTGGTGATAAAGCTTCAGTGGAGACACCTTTTTGCCATGATAAAACTTACAGGAGTGAATTTCCCTTCCTAGGGGCAGATTTCCTATCACTTCCTTTTGTCTCACCCCGTTTGTAACTAGAAGTCATATGTAAGTTGCATGTTTGTAACTCAGGGACTGCCTGTACATCATCCAACTATGCCAATCCATCTCGACTTCAATTGTGACTTAACTAAAAGGCTCAGGATACACATCTCATTCGTGATACAGCTTTCACTAAAATGAAACAAAAAATTAGGGGATGTTTCTGCTCATTGCAATTGTAGGATTGAACATGACTGCATGTAATCCAGATCTAATGACATCCCAAACTCAGAAGATGTTGGAAACATTCAGTGATTAGTGACCACTCCTCAGTGTTACTGAAAGTTGTGTTTCTCTTATCCTGTAGATAATATACATTAAAATACATGCAATGCTACATATCACAGACAAATTTGTATCTTATTTTGGACAGAATTGGATACAGAATTTACACTTTATTTTGATGTAGAATTCATTTGATAGGTTAGTGTACAATATATTATTTCAAAGGGGAGTCTAAGAAATGATATGTTAAAATTGGATGCAAAGCCAACCCAGATGTCCTTGGACCATCAAGATCGCTCCCAAGCGCAGACTCCAAGGCAGAAAGACAAGGCGCAAAATGAACACCCAAGCCCTTCAGGAGCCCTCCAGACGAGCCCATCTCCAAACAGCACTCAAGAACCATCTACCCACAGAACACCCCGAAAATGTTGAGGAACATTGGAACAAACTGAAGACCTCCATCATCCAAGCCTGCGAAGAAACTATTGGATACCAAGCCAAGAAACATCAAGACTGGTTTGATGAAAATGACATCGAGATCCAACAGCTAATTGACAAGAAAAGGAAAGCCTTCCAAACATGGCAGAGAAACATCAACTGTGCTGCTAAGAAAAAGATCTACGCTAGTGCAAAAGCCGAGGTCCAAAGAAGGACAAGAGAACTCAAGAACATCTGGTGGACAAAGAAGGCTGAAGAAATCCAACACCTGGCAGATACCCATAATGCTCAAGGATTTTTCAAAGCCACAAAGGTCATCTACGGACCAAGAAACCATGGCATACAGCCTCTACGCTCATCAGATGGAACCAAACTCCTGAAGGACCAAAACTCAATTGCACTACGTTGGAAAGAACACTACCAAAGCCTCCTGAACCGCAGCTCCAATGTGGCCGAAGAGGTCCTCTCACAAATCCCGCAACAACAAACCAGGGATGAGCTTGCAGCACCGCCTAGTTTGGAAGAAGTCAGCAATGCCATCAGCCAGCAGAAGAATTATAAGTTGCTTACCTGTAACTGTAGTTTCCTGAGTAGAATCCTGTGAATACGCACATATGGTAAATCCTGCGCATGCGCAATTCAGCGATCGGAACCTTCTGCAAGTAAAAAATGACCGTTTAGACTCCCTCTGGCCACGCGCCCCCCTCCCCTATCCTATATATAGCCCGGGGCAGTGGCCGTTATTCAGTTCTCTCTCACTAGAAAGCAGTAATAGAGATGGCATGACCTTCAAGGGGAGGAGGGTGGGTGATGTGCGTATTCACAGGATTCTACTCAGGAAACTACAGTTACAGGTAAGCAACTTATAATTTCCTGTCGTAGATCCTGTGAATCGCACATATGGTAGATTAGCGAGCAACTGACCGTGGATGGTGGGAGTCATGCCACAGCCGAGAATAGGACCGCTCTGCCGAACTCCGTGTCCTTCCTGGAGACCACGTCGAGTTTATAATGTGTCACGAACGACAGCGGAGACGACCAAATCGCAGCCCGGCAAATTGCATCCAGCGATACACCTTTCAGGAAAGCCGCCGACGTGGACATCGACCTCGTGGAATGGCCCTTGACCTGCTGAGGCAACTCTTTCCCAGCTAAACGGTAGCACAATTTGATTAGTGATACTATCCACCCAGATAATCTCTGGGAAGATAGCTGCATGCCTTGAGTGTCTGTACGGTATTGAACAAATAACCTAGGAGTCTTCCGAAAGGAGGATGTTCTATCTACATAAAAGGCTAGAGCCCTACGGACATCTAGGGAATGCAAATTTTTCTCAATAGGTGATGTGGGATTCTGATAGAATGCCGGAAGCACTATGTCTTGTGACATATGAAATCGTGAAGATACTTTAGGCAAGAAGGCAACATCTGTGCGAAGTACTGCTTTTTCCCTGTGGAACCTCATGTACGGTGGATCTACTCGTAGTGCATTCAGTTCACTAGCCCTGCGTGCCGTGGTGATTGCCACCAGAAAGGCTGTCTTCCAAGAGAGGTAAGACAGGTCTATAGTCGCCATAGGCTCGAAAGGAGGTCTCACTAACCGTGACAGAACAATATCTAAACTCCACCCTGGGGTCACTGGGGCTACAGACGGCCTAACGTTCGCTACGCCCCTCATAAAAGTTTTAACCATTGGGTCTGAGAAACAGGAGGGATACCCTTTCTTTCTTCTGAACCACGATATCGCAGCAAGGTAACATTTAAGGGAGGAATGCGATAGACCCGCCTCTAAAAGAGAAACTAAAAACTCCAGTATCACTGAAACGGGGGCTTCAGTTGGTTCTAACTGCCTCCCTGTACAATACTTGGTGTAGCGCGTCCATTTATAGAGATATGATCGACGCGTAGACGATCTATGTGCCGCCTCAATAAATTTTAGCACCGATTGCGGCAATTTAGAGAAGGTCGCTATCGACTCGGGAGGACCCGCCATGCGGTTAACTTCAGTTTGTCTACCTCCGGGTGCAAGACTCGACCCTCCTGAGTGGATAGAAGATCTGTCCTGCACGGCAGGCGGACAAATCTTCCCTTGGCCATCTGGTGGAGAAGCGAAAACCATGGCTGCCTCGGCCACCATGGTGTTATCACTATGCACCTGGCATTGTCCTCCTGAATCTTCGCTACGACCCTCATCAGGAGGGGCAGAGGCGGGAAGGCGTACAACGGTCTGTCGGACCACCTCATCAGAAATGCATCTCCCAAACACCCACTCTCCGGATGTGCCCGTTGTCGAGCACAATACAGAGAGCACTTGGAATTGTCCTTTGTCGCAAATAAATCCACTTCCGGGAAACCCCATGCTAGGAATAGTCTGTGTGCCTCTTGTGAGTGTAGCGACCACTCGTGGTGTACTAGTGGGCTTCTGCTTAGTGTGTCTGCGAGTGTGTTCTGTTCTCCTGGGAGGTGACTCGCTAACAGGTGTACACCCCTCACTATGCACCAATCCCAAATTTGTAGTGATAGAGATAGGAGGTCCGCCGAATGCGTCCCTCCTTGTTTGTTCAAGTAAAACATTACGGTCGTGTTGTCTGTTACAATATGAACTACTCGTCCTAGTATAACCTTTTCGAAGGAGTGCAGTGCCCTTTCTACTGCGAGTAGTTCTAGAACGTTTATGTGCATGTTTCTTTCCCTCTCTGACCACACACCGTGCGCAATGAGTCCCTGAGAATGTGCACCCCACCCCGTAAGGGAGGAATCCGTGATGATGACTCTGGTAGGGTGCAGATGGTGGAACTGGAACCCTGAGCAGACCCATGTCTCGTCCTCCCAACAAATCAACGAATCCCGGACCACGGGTGGAAGGGAGAGTCTCATTTCTGGATCGCTCGTCAACGGGTCGAATACAGAGAGGAACCATGACTGAAGGATTCTCATTCTGAGCCTTGCGTAATGGTTGACTGATGTAGTGGCTGCCATGTGACCTAGAAGTGTCTGGACCTGTCTTGCCGAAATGCAAGTAGATGTCCTTGCAGTTTTGACCAGAGCTTTGAGGTTGGCAAACCTGTCCCTTGGAAGATATGCCTTCTCGGAAACGGAGTCCAACAGGGCGCCGATGAACTGGATTTGTCTGGTGGGCGTTAGGATCGACTTCTCCCTGTTGACTACGAGGCCCAACGACTGGAGAAGAAACAAAATGGTAGAGACGTGTTCCTGCAATTGCCTACATGAAGTAGCCACTACCAGCCAGTCGTCTATATATGGGTAGACGGTTATTCCCTTTGTCCTAAGACAAGCAGCCACCACTGACATACATTTCGTGAAAACACGAGGTGCCGTCGAGAGGCCAAAGGGAAGAACGTTAAAACAAAAAACTTTATTTCCTACCATAAATGAAAGATATCTACGATGTTGTGGTGCTATTGAGATATGGAAATATGCATCTTTTAAATCTATGGATGCGAACCATGCTCCCCTCGGGATAAGAGGCAAAATTGAGGCTAGTGTAATCATTCGAAATTTTTTCGGGGTTATGTGGTTATTTAATGCTCTGAGATCCAGTATTGGACGTAGTCCACCTCCACGTTTATTAATCAGAAAGTACTTGGAGAAAAAACAAAACTTAACAACATCAGCACTGACTGGAGAAATTGCACCTTTTTCTAATAACATATCCACCTCTTCTAACAGTGGAACTGACTCTTGAGTCTTCTTGACAGTGCCCACCCTTGGTAGGTCATCAAATTCAATACAGTAACCTGAACCTATAATAGAAAGAACCCAAGCATCCGTGGTGATGCTGCACCAGGCGTTGTAGAACATACTCAACCTATCCCCAAACATGGGAACTTTAGGGTACCAAGAAGAAGAATTTGTTTGCACATCAATCTTAGTATCAACTTTAACAGAAACCTCAACGTTAACTTCGCTATTGACTAACGGGGAAATTACACAAACAGTACCATCTCGTGCATTCCCTGTGTCAAAGACGTTTCTTTTGATTAAATTGACCCTTGGGTTTATTTTGATAGGGCTGTGTCCTGTTCCTAGGGAAGTATGAATTTCTTTTTCCCCCTTGAAATCTAGAAGAACCGTTGCCCCTATTTCTAAAGGGCCCGGTATAGTATGTGCCATAAGGTCTGCGGTAATTATTGGGCTGTTGCCACCTAGACCTTTGTTGCTGGAAGGGTTGCCACGTATAGCCGAACTTATTTGCGGCTTGGCGCACATCTTGTTTCTCCTTGATATTAACATCTGTGTCTGGATTGAAAAGCCCTGCATCATGAATAGGAAGGTCTTCTGCTAAAGACTTTCCCTCCTCAGAAAGATTGGCTGCACGCAGCCATGCATGCCTTCTAATGGCAGTAGCAGTTGCAAATAAATTTCCTGCTGCTTCGGCTAGGTGTTTAGCGAAATCTTTTTGAAATTTGGAAAGTATTATTGCCTCTGCTTGGAGGGCTTTCGGCAGGTGTTGATCATCTCTAGGCAGAGATTCAATACTGGGCAAGATCTTTCTCCACAAAAAAGATTGGTAACCACTCATGTACGTTGCAAAGTGGGCCATGCGGGTAAACAACCCAGCAGCAATGTGTGCCTTTTTGCCTAAAGAATCAAGCCTCCTGCCCTCTCTATCCGGAGGTGTAGTCAGAGCGCCTTTAGGACGCTTAGATTTCACCACCTCAGTCACCACCGTATTTGGTTTTGGGGGAATAGTAACCCATCTACATGAGGAAACATCAATTTTATACATTGAATCCAGCCTCTTGGGTATTGCTGGAGTCATGAATGGTGATACATCTACAATTTTAGAAAGTTTCAATAAATATGGTAACATTGGTAAGGACATAGAGGGGGAAGCATTCTGCTCCTCGGAAGGAAACATTGGGTCATCGATATGCTCTGGTGGTTTTGGAGCTGGGATTCCCAGTTCCTTTATCATTCTTTCCATGAGAGCATTAAACCTATTAAAGTCTGTCAGCTGAACACCAGTGTTTTCCTCACCCCCCAATGTCTGGATAGTATCTGGGGAGTCGGAGTCTGATGCCTCGTCATTCCCTTCAGGTGCTGCAACAATAGGCACATGTCCTGGAACTGGTTGCGCACGCAATAAATTCTGGGTAGTGTTTGACAGAGTAGGCGTAGATGAAGCTACAACGACTGCATCACTGTGACCCTGCTCTCTATTCTGCTGATGTGTAATCACTTGAGTTGGAGCAGTCTCTTGTGCTACATGTCCATCATCAGCATCTCTCATAGTTGACACATTGGTATTAACATTATTATTATTACTAATAGGCATAGGAGTGATAGCAGCATCTTGTACCGAAGGTCTCATGTGGGATACACTGGCAGGATTAACATCATTAGTCAGAGATGTATTAGTGCTGGTAAACTGTCTATTAAGCAGCATGGGGGCTTGCCCCGGTGTAGGTACTTGTCTTGGAATAGGTTGCTGAATGAACATCAGTTGGCCAGAAGGGCCCATCTGCCAGTAGCCTTGAAAGGGCATAGCACCAGGGCCATATCTCCTCCAATGGCTAGAGGATCTTGAGGACCTGGAGCGGCTGTGCCTCCTCGAGCGTCCTGAAGATGACGAGGAGGAAGAGGATGAAGAAGTGGATGATGAGGAGGAAGAAGAACGTGTGCGTCGGTGCCTCCTGGATGAGGATCGGTACCGTCGGCGTCGAGAACCATGACGTCGCGATGGGGACCTTGCGCGCCTTGGGCGCCTGCTTGGTCGGCGAAACGTCATGGCAGGCCATGATCTCAATGATGGTGCTTCTGCTGCACTCGCCGTTTCATTCTGGCGATTCTCCTCTTGAATAGTTGCCTCGTTCATCCTCTGAACTGGCAGCTGTTCCCTTCGGTCGGCAGTGCCTTCCGATATCGGGCGAGGCGGAGCTTGTTCAACAGCCTCGGAGCTGGGAGGCCCATTGTACACGCCCTCGAAGGCGTGGCTTGTCGAAGGGACGGTATTTTCGGAGGCGGAGTCGACTTCGGGAGCGAAAGGAGCCACCGCGCAAACTCCGCCTCCCTGCGCGTTCGGGGAGAGCAGCGGCATCGGAGGGGTCAGACCATTGGTCGTCGCCCCTGCGTCAGTCTGAGGCCGAGAAGTCCCCGAAGGGGTTGCGTTCAACGCATTGGGGCCTGCGACACCTCCGGCGATCAGGCCCGAGTCTCTCGGCGCCTTGTGCAGTCTCTCGCCTCCACGATCCATGGCGGAAGGGACGGACTTCTTTGTCAGAGCTTTCTTCGGCACGGTAGATTGGCGGCCATTTTGGAGGCCGCCGTTCTTAGATTTTTTAAGCTTTTTCTTTCCCCCCGAAGGTAAGGAGGGTTGTTCAAGGGCAGTTTCTCGAGCCGGATGCGGCATTAGAGCTTTCTCGTAAAGCGCTGCTCTTAGTCTCGACAGTCTATTTTTCCTCGTCTGAGGAGTAAAAGCAGCGCAGATCTCACAAGGTTGAGAAAGGTGCCCTTCACCCAGACATTCAAGACACAGTGCGTGTCCATCTGTGTCCGGGAGAATATTTGGGCAGTTGAGACATTTCTTAAAAGCTGTAGTAGCCATAGTATATAATAAAATATTGTTTTTGTCAATTCTCTTCAGTAACCTTGTCGTTCAACAACGGAAAGGTTCCTCGCTGTTCGCTTCAGCGCGGAAAAAAGAGAACTGAATAACGGCCACTGCCCCGGGCTATATATAGGATAGGGGAGGGGGGCGCGTGGCCAGAGGGAGTCTAAACGGTCATTTTTTACTTGCAGAAGGTTCCGATCGCTGAATTGCGCATGCGCAGGATTTACCATATGTGCGATTCACAGGATCTACGACAGGAAATAACAAAGCCAGCGGACCGGATGGGATCCCTGCTGAAATCTTCAAAGAGGGAGGACCCGAGCTGACACACCAACTCCACCAGCTCATAGAAAAAGTGTGGGTGACCGAGAAAATCCCAGCAGACTTCAAGGATGCCACCATCATCACCCTCTTCAAAAAAAGGGGAAAGAACAGACTGCGGAAACTATCGAGGTATCTCCCTTCTAACCTCCGCTGGGAAAATCCTCGCAAGAATCCTTGCAAACCGCCTCCTGCCCCTCTCAGAAGACACCCTCCCAGAATCCCAGAACGGCTTCCGCCCCTCCAGAGGAACCGTGGACATGATCTTCACTGCACGACAGCTCCAAGAAAAATGCAGGGAACAAAACCAACCTCTGTACATGGCATTCATCGACCTTGCCAAGGCATTCGACACAGTGAATCGCAGCGCTCTCTGGACCATCCTCCACAAAATCGGATGCCCTAACAAATTTGTGAACATCCTGCGGCTCCTCCACGATGACATGATGGCAACAGTCTTGGACAGCAATGGCTCCCAAAGTGACCCATTTAAGGTGGAATCGGGTGTCAAACAGGGATGTGTTATTGCCCCAACCCTATTCTCCATCTTCATCGCAATGATACTTCACCTTGTTGATGGGAAGCTTCCCACCGGAGTGGAAATCATCTATCGGACAGATGGCAAGCTGTTTAACCTCAGCAGACTGAAAGCCAAAACCAAAGTCACAACAACATCTGTTATAGAACTCCAGTATGCTGATGACAATGTCGTCTGTGCGCATACAGAAGAAGATCTACAAGCCACTCTAAACACCTTCGCAGAAGCATACACGAAGCTTGGCCTGTCACTGAACATTGAGAAAACCAAAGTGCTCTTCCAGCAGTCACCAGCCAACTCCTCCCCAATGCCAGAGATACAGCTTAATGGTGTAACATTAGAAAATGTGGACCATTTCCGCTACCTTGGCAGCCACCTCTCCACCAAAGTCAACATCGACGCTGAAATACAACACCGCCTGAGCTCCGCAAGTGCAGCATTTTCCCGAATGAAGCAGAGAGTGTTTGAGGACCGGGACATCCGTAGGGAGACCAAGGTGCTTGTCTATAAAGCTATTGTCCTCCCAACCCTGCTATACGCCTGTGAGACGTGGACTGTCTACAGACGTCACATGCAACTCCTGGAACGATTCCATCAGCGCTGCCTCCGGAAAATCCTGCAAATCTCCTGGGAAGACAAGCGGACAAATGTCAGTGTGCTGGAAGAAGCAAAGACCACCAGCATTGAAGCGATGGTCCTCCAGCATCAACTCCGCTGGGCTGGCCACGTTGTCCGGATGCCTGACCACCGTCTCCCAAAGCAGTTGCTCTATTCCGAACTTATCAACGGAAAACGGAATGTCGGTGGACAGGAAAAGAGATTTAAAGATGGGCTCAAAGCCAACCTTAAAAACTCTGGCATAGACACTGAGAACTGGGAAGCCCTGGCCCTTGAGCGCTCCAGCTGGAGGTCGGCTGTGACCAGCAGTGCTGCAGAATTCGAGGAGGCACGAGTGGAGGGTGAAAGAGAGAAACGTGCTAGGAGGAAGGCGCGTCAAGCCAACCCCGACCGGGACCGCCTTCCACCTGGAAACCAATGCCCTCACTGCGGAAGAAGGTGCAGAGCAAGAATAGGGCTCCACAGCCACTTACGGACCCACAAGAACATTGGAGGACCATCATACTCGGAAAACGAGGGATCGCCTAAGTAAGTAAGTACTGAAAGATAAGGACATCAGGAAAATACAGGTCATATTCAGGGACTGAAACGCCAAACAGAGATTAGGAAACTGTAAAACCCAGTTGTAGACCTGCACAAGTATTAGGTGTAGCAAGACTAAAATTTATCTGAGATTATGATCTGGGGGATGAAACTTGCCTGTTTCAAATAAGCAAGGTGATATAGATGTTCAGCACAAATGTTAATAACACCTTAATATCTAATATTTGGTGTATGCTCTTTGTAAATCAAGGAAACAATCTAAAAATAGACATAAGCATAACCATAGGATGGAAGAATCAATGAAGCACTATAAAATATTGAGCAGATGGAGATTTAGAAAATATTGCTACTGACACATCATGGAGAAAAAATCAATGAAGATGGAATGGAATACAGCGAAAACACGTGACAGCAGAAACTGGATGATCACTGCATAGTACATAGTCTGCCCCAAAAGTGATTAGAATGATTTTTTTTACAGAGCACAGAAGGGACAGGGAAGGAAAGTGAGGGTTGAGGAAGGTGAAGGGTAACCCAGGCATACAGGTTGGCCTTCCTCTGTTGAGTCATCGCCTTTTGCAGTCAGTAGGTCAACAAAGTGTATAGTAGTTTTGTCTTGTCACGGACGAAAATGCAGAAAAGTCTGGAGCAGCCTCCTTCAACTTCAAGAGCTAAGAACAATGTGGCTCATATGAAGGCTGTTCTGAATGCTTCCCCACCCATTGTACAACCCCCTAACTTGGCTTCAGGCAATTTCTTTTTTCAAGTTCAAAACCCATCTCAAAGGACATCATTTTGGGAAAGTTGAGAGCATTCATTCAGTTGCAATTATAATAATAATAATAATAAATTTTATTTCTACCCCGCCACCATCTCCCCAATGGGGCCAAGCCCGGACAACATAATACAGCAATAAAATCAAAGCATATACAGCAAACAACAACATCATTATCAAAATGATATTAAAAGAAAAAAAATCATAAAATAAACATTCCAATAAACACAATCACAGTAAGGATGACAATGGGCGGGGCCACATATTCAGGATAAAAACAGTTAACCAACTATGATGAGATAAAATAGGAGCAGGGCATTTATATGGAACTCATAAAACACACAGAGTCGTGAGGTTAAACATCCTATTTGAAGGGCGCGAACTCCATTAGCAGAAAACATTAAGGGGTGCAAAATATCATGCTATGCACCTACTCACCAAAGGCGCAGCGGAAAAGCCAGGTTTTGAGGGTTTTTTTAAACGTTTCTAGTGAAGGGGCTTTCCTGATCCCCCCAGGTAAGGAATTCCAAAGTCGGGGGGCCACAGAAGAGAAGGCTCTCTCCCTTGTGCCCACAAGACGAGCTTGTGAGATTGGTAAAGCTTTGAACAACATCTCAAGTGAAGACTACTTCCACTACTATGAAGATGCTGCAATTGCTCTGTTCGATCACAAGGAACCAGGTTTGAAGGAGATAAACTGGAATTGTATGTATGTTCTATTTAAAAAAATTCAAATTCATTCTCATTACTTTTGGGACAGACCACATATATAATACAGTTTAAAGTCATGGTCATTGGACAGGCTGTATCATGCTAAAACTTCTTTAATTTTACAAGATTACTTTCAGATCAGAGTGATTATACGGTATTGAGCTACTGCAGTTGTTTTTTCTTAATCACTGCATGCTGTTTTTCAGTTGCCAAGCCAAAATGCAGGTACTCAGAAAAATAGGACAGCTGGTTTGAGTTCATCCAGACAGCATCTATCCCTTGCAGTAAGCGCATATGACAGGCACAAAACAGAAACAAACTGGTTCCCTTTTTTCTTTTGGGGATTTAGGAGCACTTCACACATTATTCACACATTATACTTTTTGTGTGGGTGTGCATAAAACTTCTCAACACATAACACACACAGTGTAAATAGAGCACAGAGACATTTGAGAAACAAATGTATAATGCTGCCACACTTGCCAGAGATCTGGGATTACCAATCCCCTTTAAAATAAGAATAAATCCAACTTTGTGGCTGTCACATGTGATACAACATCATCTTAAAGACATTATTTTTTTTCTTTTTTGCTTTTGACCAAACATAACATGAAATGTAACATTAATGCATGTTTTTAAAACTATATAATGTTATTTGAATTTCTGATGGCACGCAAACCAATGGCTCAGGAAGGTGTGGGAAAGGAGAGGTTATGGACATTGATTCATGGATTAACTCCATTAAAAACGTAGACTCAGTAACACATCTAAAAATTAAGGAAATACAATGGAAAATACTTACAAAATGGTATAGAATCCTTTACCCATATTAGCCCATATTTCAAAAAATACAACAAAATTATGTTGGCATAAATTTTGTTGTATTTTTGGCAAAACAGAACCTTTATGCATATGTGGTGGAAATGTGACAAGGTACAAAATTTATATAGGAAAATAAAAGGTGAAATGGAAGAAATATCTGGGCTAAAATAGAGCTGAATAAAAACTGTTTTTTTACCATGAAAATGGAAGGAAAAGGTTGCAACACAGGTTAGGCAAATATTATAAAATATGTGATAGGAACAGGACAAACAACGGTTGTGTTGGGATGGAAAGAATACAAAAATGGGAAATTAAAAAATGGTATGAATATCTAACTGACTATATGCTTATATCATTAAAAGGAAAAATAAGTATATTAACACAGTGTTTTTCAATCTGTGGGTCCCGAGGTGTTTTGGCATACAACTCCCAGAAATCCCAGCCAGTTTACCAGCTGTTAGGGTTTCTGGGAGTTGAAGGCCAAAACATCTTAGGACCCACAGGTTGTGAACCACTGCATTAACAGATATCATATGGGGAACTGGATCTCAGATTGGAAAGAACTGATAGCCAAAGTGAAGGGGGAAAGAAAATACAAGGAACTAATTGAGATCATATCCATAATCCAGCAAATAGAATAAAATCCAAAATTGAATGACAAATGTTCTAGGAGGTTGGGGGGGAGGGGGCAGGGGCGGGAAATAAGGAGAAAGATATAAGTAGGCAATTACGATGGAATTAGAAAGGGGTAGAAATTAAGCTATATCAGAAAAGTATGTAATCTCCTTTATAAGCATGTATTGATTTTGTTTCTTTAATACTGTAATATAATGTGACAATTATACTATACTTATACAACTCAATCAAAAATTAAAGGAAATGAAAGTTTACCAGAGACCTTAAGGCACATTTATGGAAGTATTTTCACCCATATCTCTAAATTTCCAGTATAGGAGATCAAGTATTGGGTTGCAGTGCTTGTGATATCGATAGACTATTCTGTCCCTGCTCATTTCTGCAAGTCCATGCTGGCAATTCCTGCTGTGATCTTACATAGCTGGTTATCATCAATGAATGTGGAATCATACCAAATCTTTTGCATAGGGAAGATTTTAAAAGCTGGAATGTTGAATGTGAAGGGCATACTTAGTAGATTCAGTAACACAATTTGTTCTGCCTTTATTTAAAAAAAAGAAAACGTTTGATAGTCCCCATTCCATTTTTTTAAAAATTGCCAGTCTCTGCTGCCAGCAATCTGAACATCAAATGCTTAGAAAGTGACTGGAAATTGAACGGTCTCCTTTTTAAATGAGAAGAACTAACCCCCTCATTTGTCAAAGTACTGACAGCCAGCATTATCTTCAAGAGAAATGGATAGATAGATGAAATTGATCTTTTTTTGAAAAAAGTATCCCTTTCCCCACTGGAAGAGTAAAAGATGCAAGTATTAAAAGTTCAAGGAAGTGCCCTGACAGGAGTCCATTATTACATGAGGTAGAACACTTCTTCTGATAAGTGAATCATTTTGTTGAAGCATTTCTCATAATTTTATAAATTATTTAGTCTATATCGATTCCTTTAGGTCCACATTGTTAAAAGTTGTGATATACATGCCTGTCTTAGCCAGACAATCAGGGAGCTGACAGGATAACAGGTACTTACTTCTCCTTTTCCTTGAACAGCACAACATTCACATGATAATATAAAATGCTGCTATGTGGACATCCCCTTTGTAACTACATTTCAGCCTAGCTAAATGCTTTAGCATGGCTGCTTCAAAACCTCAACAATCCAAACAGCTACCAAGCCAAAAGAGATGTTCAAGCAAATACACTAAAGAATTGCAAGTTGGCAAGGTGTTGTAGTCCAATGCTTAAGAAAGGTATAGTGGTTTGAGCATTGGACTATGACTCTGGAAACCAGGATTCTAATCCCTTCTCAGCCATCGAAAATCAAGTGAATAACTTTGGGCAGGTCATTCTCTCTTAGCCACAGAGAAAGGCAATGGAAAACTCTCTCTGAACAAATTTTGCCAAGAAAACCTGATGTCAGGGTCACAAGTTAGAAATGCCTTGAAAGCACACAGCAATAAATAGGTCAAAATATCAGACTAGGTCCAAAGAAGCATGGAATCAAATCCCGAGTCAGCCAGATAGTCCAGTAGGTGACCCTGGCCCAGTCATAGTCTTTCAGCCTAATTCATTCATAATATAGACCAATAAAAACAAGGGGTGGCAATTAAAACTATGTGAACTGCCCTAAGTTTCTTGAAGAAAGAAAGATAAATATAGCAGGGGATGCGATCCCTTCTGCAATCTCCCTGCTGCTCTCCCAGCAGTTTTCATATCTGCGGGAATACAATTGAAAGAGCACAAAAATGACTGAGTGGGATGCTCTTACTGCAGTATGCCAGTTCTGTACTGGAAATCTCTTGTGCCAGTGAGTGATGTAGTTGTGCATAGCAGACAACAGATTACCACCATAAGGTTTAAAGAGAACATGAAACCTTCAAGGTTCTCCCTAGACCCAAAGCACTCCTTTTTGAAGAGCAATAAAGGGTTCAAGATGGTATGAAAGTATGAGGGAATTGGGGGAGGGGGCGATGGGGGGAGAGATACACTGGTGTGATAAAGGAAGATATCTTCCCTATGCTATGAAGTATTTTTACTGCATATTAGTTTCAACCTCTTTATGTATATAATAGGTACAACCATGGCTGGGACACAATGGTACAAAATGTGCTTAATAAAGAAGTGCTTGGTTATATGATCAAGAGTCAGGGATCTCATTAGTAGATCTTCCAAAAACCTATAAAAACCTTGAGATAACCTATTCATTCAGCTAAGTAACAAAATGCTTTGTAAAAGAAAAAAAGAGCCTTGGTGTAAACAGCACTATTTCAAAGGTATGTTAATTTTTGTTCTGCAAAATGCGGTGTGGATAATATACTGTATTCTGTTTGGGAATACAGCATGCTTTCACTTTCAAGCTAAATACCAGAGTTTCTAAAAACATCTTTTGTGACACACTTCCTTTTTCTGAGGCTATCCATCCCTTCTGGACTTTCAGTCATCAGCTCAAAGAAAATCACCTGCTCAGCAACCATCTGGTACAGCTGCTGCTTGATTTTAATTATTTATTCCCGGATATTCTAGGGATGCTATGCTGGACCACAGCTTGGATTTGGTGATAGACCTGACAAATTCTGAAAATAATAAAACTACCCCATCGCTCCCTGCCATTGCTTGAATTGCTTTCTCTCAATGCCTTTCCCAGAAGAGCAAAACATGTATTTGAAACCCCTGAAGAAGAAAATTCCACTTGGAGGATGGTTAAGTTCTCCCACACCCCCAACTATCAATGCACGTTTTTATTCTCCAGACAAACCTTTCTGGCTATGGGTGATAGGCTTCTATCTCCAGCAAAAAAGACCAAATGCTAAATCATTCACTAGAAATCCACATATTTTTGGAGATTTTGTCCATTCACTTACATTGACTAGAATAACTACTTGCAAAAGCGAATAGCCTGACCATGCAATTTTTGGGAACCCATGAAAATGTCCTGGACCTTGTTCACAAACAGCATAAGTATACATACTTCAGGAGACTCCAATAAACATCCACCTTTTACACAACATCTTTGGCTTATTCTCTTAGGTTTAAGAGGGGGAAAGGCTAAATAATTTTTTGGCTAAATAATGCCAATCTTAGATTTTATTGTATAGTTTTTCCCCTTTGTTTTGTTCCTGTGGTTCTTTGGTTTTTCTGTGTCATTTTAAAGGTTTTACAGTATGTCATCCTAGATGCCTGGTAGATGTGATTTATGAATTTAACACATAAATAATAAATAAGCATTAGTAACTGCATTTGCTCAAGTCATTGTCCACTGCTATTCCTGCTTTTCACTTCTTCATTTCAGTATAGAAAATAAGATTTATTTATTTATTTTGTTATCTGGGGCAGAGACTTATTTTTAATTTATCACATTTATATTTTACCCTTCCCCAATGATATTTTTTATTTCATTATTTCCATCTTTATTTGCAAAGTAACCGTGCAAGGAAGATAATGTTATAATCCAGGATCACCAAATGAGCTTTTCTATGTATGGTTCAGAGAAGATCTGATCCTGGGCTTCCTCACAGAGTGATGGCACCATATAATTAAATAAGACCCAGCAGCAGTATTCTCCAAACATTTCTTGGGTGTGTTTTCCATGAACATGATTAACATATGCAGTAAAGTATAAAAGTCTCACATTTTGTAGGTTAACTATAGAACAGGAATTCATATGCACTGAAATGGTGGATTACGTGGATGGTATCCAACGTCTGTTTCAAGACTTCTAAAAATGAAATCCCAACATCCTCCAATGCAACCCATTCCACTATCACACAGCTCTAATACTAAAATGGTTCTTCCTAAGATTTATGTGGAATCTCTTTCAGGAAGTAAAGTAATGCAGTACAAGAAAGGAATAGGAAATAAGTCAACTGACAATTTGAATGGCTTTGAATTACGATTTTGGATTATGTGATTTTAATGTTACATTAAGATGTTTTTAATTCTATGTTTTAATTGTCTAAATGTTTGTTTATATTCTATGTGTTTAATATGATTTTAATTGTTTAATTTATAGTTATATGTTATCATTTTAGTTATTATGCTTTGGTTTTGTATATATGTTCGCATTGAATGTTGCCATTTCTTTATATATACTGCTTTGAGTCCCCCCAGGGGTGAGAAAAATGGTGTTTAAATACAGTAAATAAATAATAATTAAATACACTGTGATTTCAGTCTATTGGCTCATGTTGTGCTCTGTACAACAGCAGAAAACAAGTTGGCTCCAACATTTACATGACGGCCCTTTAGATAGCTAAATGCAGTATCTTGTCACTCCTCAGTCTTTGCTTCTCCATGCTAAATATATTCAGTTTCTTAAATTGTTTCTCATAACATTTGGTTTCATCATATTGGTTGTCTTCTATGGACACGTTTCATCTATTGATCTAGATCAAATGCCAAGTAGATGATCCTCTTGTGTTGTCCTCTACTTTTGTACAATGAAATCACCTGCAAGACTAGTGAAGAATTTGTTTCACCTAACACTTTTAGCAAAGTATGACTTCCAACAAATATGAGGGTGGTTGAAGTATCTATTATTACTATTTCTACTCTCTCTTTTACATATTTGGCCATTTGTTTAGGAAGGTATTGCTCAACATCCAAGGGAAGGGGCTCTAGTTGATACCTACAGTAAGGTCGCTGTTTTTTCTATTCCTTTAGTTTTTACGCTAAGGCTCTCTACCTATTTTCTGTGCTCTAAGTTTTGAATCTCCCCATAGATATATACAACTTTGACATATATTGCTATTTTTCCCCTTTCCTGATTGGTCTCTTTGGAGAGCAATAATAATAATAGTAGTAGTAGTAGTAATAATAATACTATATTTATGTCCCGCCCCCTCTCCCCAAGGGGTACTCGGAGTTACTTACAACAGAGAAAACAATATAAAATAGCAATAAACACACAACAATTTAGAAATTAAATTAAATCAAATGGCAAATAAAACAAAACATGATAATAAAAATAAATCACAAGACATTTAAAAAAATAACTCTAAAAACATAATCCATAAATAAAATAGGTAATAATTACATAATATAATACAATTGAAACATCCCAGGGCCTTCTTTAGTTGGTGAAAGCAATAAAATCCAGTTTAAGAAATTCCATTTCTATACTTCCATTACTACATTACAATCATGAGACTTATCCCATCAGGTTTCAGTAATGCTTATTAAATCATATTTGTCTTCCTGTGTCAGATTTGCAAGACTCTTAGAATAGGACATCAACATTCCTCCTCTCCTTCAGGAAGAAGCTAAAAACCTGGATGTGGGACCAAGCTTTCGGGTAAGCTGGCAGATGGACAAAGACAACCAAGAATGACCAGACTAGGAAAGGACAATGACGATGCTAAATGGTTTACGGACTTGGATTTGGTGAACACTGACCACAAGATGTTTTATTGTTGCTAGTATACTGTCTGATGGTTTTAATTAGTTATAACTGTGATATTATGTGGTAAATTTGTATATGGTATTGTTTGTTGTAATTGTTAGGCATCGAATTGTGCCTTTTGTAAGCCGCCCTGAGTCCCCCGCTAGGGGGTTGAGAAGGGCGGGGTAGAAGCACCCCAAATAAATAAATAAATATACACTCTTTCCAGCTGCTGTGATGTGTGGCCCTTCTCTTGCTAAAAGTCCCTCTTTAAGAAAGTGTAGACTATGGTTCAAGAAGCCAACGTTTTCTTGATGACACTATGTGTGAAGGCTTTTTTTCCACTTTTAGTATTCTCCCTCTTTCTGGGTCACATCCTTCAGCAGGAAGAAGAAATGAAATAATAACCTCAACCTCAAGGTCATTTAGTTTCCACCTTAGAGCTTCATAGTCTCTTAAATTTGATTAAAGGTTGCATCTTGAAGTATCATTTGTTCCAGTGTGGATCAAAAGGAAGAGCAATTGTCAGTGAACTTGATAAATCTTATCAGTCTCTCTTGTGTACCCAAGAGCCAGCTTACCTCCTGAGACACTGCTTCTGTTCCTTGCAATTGGGAATCACCTGCTATTACCACAATCCATAGTGTCATGAACTCTGCATCCGATATGTTCAAGGCACCAGAATGCCATGTCATGAGTTCACAGCCAAGGTCATAGAATGAAAACTAAGTGAAAACATCAGGGGCCTGGTATGGGAAAGAGCCTGATAAGACGAACCAGTTCAGACTAGAAGATCTGGAGGCTGTATGGAGGAATTTTGGGGAGTTGTGGGGGGGGGGAGGCTTTCTGGAGGTATTGAACTGAGAAGTTGCCTGCATTTTCTTCATTCATTAACTTTGCTATATAGTAGTAACCTAGCATTGAAGAAATTTTCTAGATTTTCATTGCTAACAAGGCTGTGCAATCATCACACATAGGACTCTCCAAGGTAGTTTCCATAACTTCAGAGATGTAAGGCTCTTGTCCCGGTTTCTGGGCCTCATAATCAGGGATGAAGGGAAAAGCTTGATTCAGGCATGATTGATAACTTTGTTTCTGTTTGCTTCATTCATCCAAGCACTTCCCTCCAATGTTTCTGAGCTGTCATCTTCCTTAGAGGCATTCCCTATTACTTGTTCTTCCAGAGTAGTCTGTATCACTCTTTCCAAAAAAGTTTCATCCTTCCCAATAATGATTCTTTCTGATAATGAAAGTTAACAGAGACAAATGCAAAATTCTATATTTAGACTACAAAAACTAAATGTAAATGTATAGGATGTGGGATACTTGGCTTGGCAAATGAAAAGCACCTTGGGATTATTGCTGATCCTCAGTTGAGCAGTGTAATGCTGCAGTAAAGATGACAAATAATATTTTAATCTGCATTAATAGAACTAAAGCTTCCAAGACAAGGGAAGTAAGAGTCTCACTATGTTCTACACTAACAAAGATTCATCTAGAGTACTGTCTTCCATTCTGGGCATGCCATTTAGGAGGAGTACAGATGAGAAGGATGAAAACAGGTAAGGAAAACAAAATATATGAGGAAATGTTTGGAGTTGAGCATATTCGGCCTGGTAAATACAGGTAGATGTCTGAGATGTGGCATGATTGCATTCTTTAAATAGCTTAAGGGCTGTCACATAGAGGAGGGTAAAGATTTGTGCTCTGCTGCCATAGAATGTAGGACCAGATTGAAAGTCTCTTAAGTTAGAGGAGGGTAGATTCTGAGTGAAGAAATTGCTTGACAACTGGAGCTACTTGATAATGGAATCAATTACCTTAAAGGAATCCTTTTTAAAAAGAATCCTTTTAAAAACCACAGATGGAATCTGTTTCACGTGATGTCTTCAAAAATAGGCTCGACAGTTACCTGTTTGGGACACTCTAGCTGGATTTCTTGCATAAGGCAGGTTGAACTCTTTCCACATCTATGATTCTAAATTAAAGTGGATCCCTGTTCTGGATACAAGAATATCTTATTTGAGCAGAAAGACACCTCCACCTCTTCAAAATAGGCATGCCAAATTCTTTCAACTGACCTCTCACTTCTTGTGTTCATCACATACAATTCCAGAAATGGGAGAACCAAAGGAGGGGAGGCTAGAAAGGCCTAGTGCCTCCTTTTATCACTGAATCTCGTCAATTTTATCGAATGCCAAGGAAATTATGTGCAACACATATATGGTATATTAGGTTTAGGATGTGCATGCCATTAGTAAATGATCAAGTCAACAATTGTTTCTTCTGTGTTGTACAGAGCATTCTGAAATATTATGAAATAAACATTAATTCCAACTCTTTGAACAAGACACTGCAAATGCAATAAACCTTACTTCTGATTTCATATTATATTAGAATGGGAAAAGACAGTCAGCCTAATGAATGCAGCATTCCTTTCTTCATGGCAATTCCAAGAGATTCAGAGGGCTCAATAACTGAAGAGCTCTAGTCCACTCCTAGTGAATTAAAAATGGTTAATTCAGTCTACCACAGGATGGCTGAACACAATGGGAACTGATCTTGCTGGCTGTGTGCCAGATACTACACAACACAACAAACATGAAATATGAAAGCGACATTAGGAGTTGACCTGCTCAGCTGCAACTCATGTCTTCTAAAACAACACAAGGCAGTGGAAAAGGAAGTGGGGAAAAGCCACCAACTATTTTTCTGCAAACAAACCTGAAACAGTACCAGGAACTTTAAATTCTAAGTTGGAAAACACTCTCCCTCTCTACACATGTGCATGCACACACATATACACACAAATATCCATCTACTACACAATTCATTTGCTGGACAGAGCAGAATTCTGCTGCGTGACTTGCTCTACTAAAATGGGAAAGAAACTGTGCAGTAAGGTAGGTTGTGGCAGTGATATTAAACCTGGAGACTCTTAAGTAGCTATGCACACCATTTATCAATTAAATATGGTAAAGTGCATGATAAATATATAGTACTTATACCTGTTTCATACAGAACAGCGAGCTTGATTATTAAGATAATCCAACTGTGAATGTCAACATGCTGCACTCTATATCCTAGCTGTCTGTGGTAACTATGATATATGGATCCAGCAACTCAAAAGCCAATGGTATGGCAAAACTTTTATCAGCTAAACATTTTGTGATCAACTGTAATTCTAACTGACATGAATGAGGAAAACAAAACAAAATCTCAGATAAATATTTGCTTGTTTAAATTATTACTTCTTGCTTTCTTGCTGGTTCCGAGCCTCTACCTTTTTCATATGCAATATCCAACTTATCATTATGCACTTATATTAGCAATCTACAACAAGGCAAAAGAAAAAAAAGATTGCTCACATAAAATAGTTCAAACTCCCCCACCACCCAGCAAAAAAAGGAATTATTTTTAAAACCACAGAAGCAGGGCCTTTTGTTCAGGGTTACTTTGCCCTGATAACATCAGAAAGCAACTCACAGAACCTACTTCAGTGATAATAGTGAAACATAAAGTAGTCACCCCATTATTCACAAGCACTACAGTTCCTTGACACAGGGCCATCTATTCACAAGAAATTACAATGGGAAGAAATAAAGTACAAAGTTTCTTAGCTATGTTGTAACTAGGCCATTTAAGTAGTTTATATGGGGAAAAACAATCTACCCAAAAGATAAGGAGTTACAGTGTGGCCCCAACAGAACAACAGGATAAATCCTATGTTCCTATTGGGTTGGACTCCCCGTCGGGGAATCGAAACCAGGTCTCCCGTGTGACAGGCGGGGATACTCTGGGATACAACGGCCATACCACTGATAAAATCTATTACACTTGGCATATCCTCCATCACAAAAAGGAAGGAAAGTACAATATTTTGCCAAATTTCTATTCAAACTTGGCTTCAAACAGGGTATATTAAAATAATAACAGAGGGCACAACTACACTGACCATTTAATTCGGTTTCAAACTGGTATTGAAGAAAGTGATTTTACTGTACCCAGAAAAACCTGGAACCAGTTTGAGGCCCAGATGGTGATCACATAAATCACGGAGCATTGATGCATATTAAGGGCTTCCTTCCACATGCCTTTGTGAGAGTTAGCTGTATGGCTGCCACAGTTTGAAGCCAGCTTCAAACTAGTCAGTGCAGCTGGGGCCAAAGATTTGTTGGTTTGCTTATTTGAAGTGCCTCACTAAAAATGCCACTAAGAAAGGTATACCCCCCTCAGAAATTTCATGGCAGCCATTCACTTGTGGAAAAATAAACGACATTATCCTGCATGAAAGGTGGAAGGCTGCTGGGGGACATGGCATCTTTTCAAGCCATTGAGAGGAAAGATTTTAAAAGGAAGAATATACTCACCACTTTCCAGCGGTCCTTCACCACGTAGTTGGCCGGCAGAATGTCGACCTGTTCCCCTCCCCCACTCATGTTTGGTTCGTCCTTGATAGCAGCTGCTAGGCACTGCATTTGCCAGCCAGAGAATATTTTAGTAGCAGCTCCCAATTTAAATGAGCCATTTATCTAGAAAGAAGAGAAAAAACATACACACAAAAGGGGAGGGGGAAAACACAAAAGAATTAATGCAGGTCATTGCAGGCAGAACATGCTGGTGAAACCAACCTAGTTTAGACCCAGCAAAGGACAGAAGCATTAAGAAGGTGACAAACTCACCTTGAGGTCAGAGCACAGCTTGCGACAAGCCTTGCTGCCCAAGCAATTGCCCTCTTTATGAAATCCTTAGCTGTCCTCATGCACAAAATCAGCAGAAGCACCCATGCTGTGAGTCAGCAGCACAAACATAAAAGTGGTGATATACATAACTGGCTTAGATCATGCAGGGTTTTCAGTGCTCCAGGTGGGGATCCAAAAGCCAGCTAGTCAAAGATAGGATGAAGCCAAAGTCTTGGATATTACCCAAGTACCGGTCAAAAGAATTATGAGCGCAATAGTGCAAGAACCACAACTATACCAAGAACATAATTTTTCTTGCTGAATTAAGATAACTCTCTGTTCAAACAGTCCCTCAGTCCACAAGGCTTAGCAAATATCAAACTCAGCAAGCACCCAAGTGGACTACAATGCTCTTTTTGAGTACCAAGAGTGAAAAGTGCTCCTTCCAAGCAGGAAAAGGCACATATTCAAGAGTTTTAACTAGCAATATATAGTCCTTTCAAAGAACAGAAAGTCTAATACTCACCAAGCTCACTCAGAAGTAAGGTACATTGCTCTCAATGGCACTTACTTCTAAGGGTGCACACTTACAATTATCACCTCTGTTCCTGCTACTTTTCATAGAATCATAGAATCATAGAATCAAAGAGTTGGAAGAGACCTCATGGGCCATCCAGTCCAACCCCCTGCCAAGAAGCAGGAATATTGCATTCAAATCACCCCTGACAGATGGCCATCCAGCCTCTGCTTAAAAGCTTCCAAAGAAGGAGCCTCCACCACACTCCGGGGCAGAGAGTTCCACTGCTGAACGGCTCTCACAGTCAGGAAGTTCTTCCTAATGTTCAGATGGAATCTCCTCTCTTGTAGTTTGAAGCCATTGTTCTGCGTCCTAGTCTCCAAGGAAGCAGAAAACAAGCTTGCTCCCTCCTCCCTGTGGCTTCCTCTCACATATTTATACATGGCTATCATATCTCCTCTCAGCCTTCTCTTCTTCAGGCTAAACATGCCCAGTTCCCTAAGCCGCTCCTCATAGGGCTTGTTCTCCAGACCCTTGATCATTTTAGTCGCCCTCCTCTGGACACATTCCAGCTTGTCAATATCTCTCTTGAATTGTGGTGCCCAGAATTGGACACAATATTCCAGATGTGGTCTAACCAAAGCAGAATAGAGGGGTAGCATTACTTCCTTAGATCTAGACACTATGCTCCTATTGATGCAGGCCAAAATCCCATTGGCTTTTTTTGCCGCCACATCACATTGTTGGCTCATGTTTAACTTGTTGTCCACGAGGACTCCAAGATCTTTTTCACACGTACTGCTCTCGAGCCAGGCATCCCCCATTCTGTATCTTTGCATTTCATTTTTTCTGCCAAAGTGGAGTATCTTGCATTTGTCACTGTTGAACTTCATTTTGTTAGTTTTGGCCCATCTCTCTAATCTGTCAAGATCGTTTTGAATTCTGCTCCTGTCCTCTGGACTATTGGCTATCCCTCCCAATTTGGTGTCATCTGCAAACTTGATGATCATGCCTTCTAGCCCTTCATCTAAGTCATTAATAAAGATGTTGAACAGGACCGGGCCCAGGACGGAACCCTGCGGCACTCCGCTCGTCACTTCTTTCCAAGATGAAGAGGAAGCATTAGTGAGCACTCTCTGTGTTCGTCCACTTAACCAATTACAGATCCACCTCACCGTAGTTTTGCCTAGCCCACATTGGACTAGTTTCCTTGCCAGAAGGTCATGGGGGACCTTGTCGAAGGCCTTACTGAAATCCAGGTACGCTACATCCACGGCATTCCCCGCATCTACCCAGCTTGTAGCTCTATCGAAGAAAGAGATCAGATTAGTCTGGCATGACTTGTTTTTGATAAATCCATGTTGACTATTAGCGATGACTGCATTTGCTTCTAAGTGTTTGCAGACCGCTTCCTTAACAATCTTTTCCAGAATCTTGCCCGGTATCGACGTGAGGCTGACTGGACGGTAGTTGTTTGGGTCGTCCTTTTTTCCCTTCTTGAAGATTGGGACCACATTGGCCCTCCTCCAATCTGCTGGAACTTCTCCCGTTCTCCAAGAACTCTCAAAGATGGTTGCCAATGGTTCCGAAATGACTTCCGCTAGTTCCTTCAGTACTCTTGGGTGTAGTTGATCTGGCCCTGGGGACTTGAACTCATTAAGAGCGGCCAGGTATTCCTGGACGACTTCTTTCCCAATTTGGGGTTGGATGTCCTCCAATCCCTCATCCACTCCATCTTGCTGAGGTTGAAGACTCTCTTTTTGTGAGAAGACCGAGGCAAAGAAGGCATTAAGTAGTTCTGCCTTTTCCCTGTCCCCTGTCAGCATTGCCCCATCTTCTCCTCGAAGAGGTCCTATCGCCTCCTTGTTTTTCCTTTTTCTACTGACATAAGAATAGAAGCCCTTTTTATTGTTTTTAATGTCCCTGGCAAGTCTGAGCTCGTTTTTTGCTTTAGCTTTGCGGACCTTTTCCCTACAGGTGTTGGCTATTTGTTTGAATTCTTCTTTGGTGATTTCTCCCTTTTTCCACTTCTTGTGCATGTCTCTTTTGTGTCTTAGCACAGTTAGAAGTTCTTTGGACATCCATTCTGGCTTCTTTGCACTTGTCCTATTTTTTCTCTTTGTTGGCACGGTTTGCAATTGCGCCTTGAGTATTTCACTCTTGAGAAATTCCCATCCATCCGTAGCTCCCTTGTCTTTTAGTATCTGTGTCCACGGAATGCTGCTCAGCGTTTCCTTCATTTTTTGGAAATCAGCTCTCCTAAAGTCCAAAATGCGGGTTTGACTTGTCTTAGTTTCAGCCTTCCTTTGTACCTCAAATTGCAGGAGCACATGGTCACTTGCCCCTAAGGATCCTACCACTTCGACCGCATCGATCAGGTCCTCCGCATTTGTTAGGATGAGATCAAGAGTAGCCAATCCCCTTGTTGCCTCTTCTACCTTCTGGACCATGAAATTGTCTGCAAGGCAAGCGAGGAATTTGTTGGACCTTGTACTCTTGGCCGAGTTTGTTTTCCAGCAAATATCGGGATAGTTGAAATCGCCCATGACTGCTACATCTCTTTTCTGTGCCTGTTTGGTCAACTGTTGGCAGAAGACTTCATCAAGATCTTCCTCCTGGCTTGGGGGTCTGTAGTAGACGCCTACAACGACATCTTTTTTAGTCCCAGTTCCCTTGATTCTTATCCAGATGATTTCAAGCTGGTTTCCCAGATTACTGTCTTGAATTTCTTCTGCAGCATAAGAGTTTTTGACATATAAGGCTACTCCGCCTCCTCTCCCCTTTGTTCGGTTTCTGTGAAAGAGGTTCTACCCCTCGATATCTACATTCCAGCGATAGGAGTCATCCCACCAGGTTTCAGTGATGGCTATGATATCATATTTGTGGTGTAGTGCTAGAAGTTGGAGTTTGTCTTGTTTATTTCCCATGCTCTGTGCATTAGTGTAAATGAGTTTGGGGCATTGAATTCCATTTCCAAAGTCTCAAGGAGAGTTGCAGCTCTTTTCTTATTAGATAACACATAAAATACAATAAATGTAGTCTTCATTTACTTCTCAATTATATTTAGTTCAATGTCTGAATGAATCGGTGGTGGTTCTATTACATTAAGTAAACCTATTTGTTTCCTCAAGTATGTTGCTTTAAGACTTTGCTACCACCTTTTATAAACTGGGAAACAGTACTGTCAGCATTATATCTTTCTCTAATAGTTTTATCTTCCATTCATGTTAAATATCTCTTGCCTTGCTGCTGGTATGAAGCCCAAGAGTGGCCAAAGTACATCATTTTCTATTGTTTGATTCTTGATCAGACAGTAACCCTACTATCACTGTCTGATCAAGAATCAAATCTGAAGAAATACGGGCCACTAAAACTGGGCTTCAAAATTAAGACAGACGTTAACCACAATGTCATATATCATGGCTATGTACACTCAGTCTTAAACGTTTAACATCTTAACTCTAGACTTTGAGAAACTGAAATGTTCTCTCGATATAGTGATCACTGCCTTTTGATACAACAGGGTGGCAACTATGTACACATTGATTGTATTCCTTTCTTCTTTCAAGTTTTTCATTTTGTGCAGACTGTTTTCTTTGGTTTTTAATTATGTGGTATTATACATTCATTAATATGTGGATTATACATTCATTAATATGTGGATCATTTTATTTCCAGTTGGGACACAAGTGAACCTAACACTCAATTTTTTACTTCAGAACGGTCACATGTTAAATCACATGTGAAATCTGAAAAACAGAGAGATCACAAGAGTTTACGCCAATAAAAGCAGAATACAACAGTTTCGGAGTGGTATCTGCATTCAAGCTTGCTATGAGGACAATAAATTTACATTTACATTCAAAAAATAAAAGCTAACACTGCAAGTTCAAAAGAATTGTCAGAAATATACATTATGACTCACAGGACATTCAGCACTGATCATGACAGGGAGAAAAGAATTGCAAGAGTAGTGGTTTACTTTCAAGATCTTTTAGTGTGCTCAAAAACACTGTAATTTCTCCATCCAGAAATCCATGTACATGCAAACAGAAGTGCTGGTTTATTACACAGATGGCATCTCCCACTGAATCCAGTGGAGATATCTAACCTGCCATGTAGGTGTTTTGATTTGATCCCTCTTTTGAAATCAATGGGAACATTCTTGATAGAGGTAGAATTGCATAGCTTTTCTGATTTCATGAATAATCATTGGATTGAGGTGGTGATCTATAATTCAACCAACAAGCACTACGAGTGTCACTAAAGTTTTCCTAATGTCGGTTCCTAATGTTGACTCTCAACAGATTGTATTAATCTCTGACATCTGTCCCACAAATGTGACCTAATCATATATAGTTTCAACACATATTTTAAATGATGGTTTATAGTGCTAAACAAATATTTAAATAAGTTTTTAATTTGGAAAACTGTTATGGATTTTACTATAATAAAAATTAAAATACTCATCTACAAAAACGCAGGCAAATTAACGCAGGTTCAAAAATACTGTCTGAAATTGTCTAGGAAACCAGTGAGAATTGCAGTAAATAAAAATGGCTTTCCATTTTTCTGTAAGTTCGGCACAGGACACCCATGCCCCATTTAAATGTCTTTAAAGCCTTTAAAAAAAATCTAGTATGGAGTCTTTGACAATCTTATGTATAGGATAGAAAAGAAGGCTTTTAATGTGAAACAAGCATTTGTTAATAATGGAAAGTACAATCCAACCAGCCCTGCAACTGTGAGCAATTTCACTTGCAAGACCCTCTATCCGATGGACTGCATGGCAATTTATGTAGCTGTTGTAATTAGGAATCTATTATAGGCAGAATATTATATAAAACTGCCATTTCCTCATTAAACAAGATAATTAGACACAGTCACTAACAAGATAACATAACTTCATAACAAAAAACCTAAACTGACCTCATTCAAGTCAGATTTGGCCATAGTTGTTAATGCTTTATTCATCTTCAGATTGGACTACAGTAACAGGCTCAACATTGGGCTCTCCTTGAACATATACAGAAATTACAATTGGTAAAAATTTAGTGAGGTAAATTTCTAAACATTCAAATAGAACCAAACTCTCCTACTATCTGTAATATTTAAATAGGACTGCAAAATTTATGGAAGAGCATTCTCACTCACCTTATGCAAAATGCTGCGGGAAGTCTTATTATCACTACATAAACACATTACTCCACTATTGTTTGATAGATCCCACTACTGTTTTTGAGTTCAGCCATTGGTTTTTAAACCAAAATGGCTTGGGGACGAGGTATCTTAAAGTATTGCCTCCTATATGTACATGCCTATGTGATCTTTTCAAAATTTGATGCCTATTTGGAGTGATTCTATTGATGAAATTACAGTGCCCTATGCAGACACGATCACTTGGTCATCCCAACACCAAGATGACCAAGTGATCTCCTTAAAAGCCACGCTTTACAACAAAAATCTTTGAAAATCGGTGGCTCTGCTTTGATTCTATTTAATTTAGTAGTTCTGGCTTACTGCTTTATTTATTCATTTATTTTGTTTATTTTTCTTTTTCTATAGGCATCAAAAGGGGTTTTGCTTTTTTGTTTTTGGGTGGGTTTTTTAAATAATGTAAAATACTTTTGCTGTAATTTGGCAAAGAGTTTTGGTTTCTTAATTAAATATTGGCCAACTGAGAAGTTGCATTCCCAACTGTAAAGTTCCATTTTTAAGGTACAAATAGCATGAAACAATTGATCAGTCAGTCTTTAAGCTCAGTTTTAAACATGAGGCTTAAGTCTGTTGACGTATTTTATATACTGACTGAATGTTTAGTTACGAGAAGTCATGAGAATTGAAGTAAGTGACTGCCACCAATGGAAGGTACAGTATGACTTAATAAGGAAGGCCATAAAATCCAGTTCACACACAATTATGAGGTCTGGATGTGATTCTGGCAGCCAGTTATAACAGCTCGCTATTCAGGAACATGGGCATGAGTTGAAAAAGAAGCCAGTAATGTGTCTGTCAAACTGGCCTAAGAGAAAATACTGTTTGTTTTTTTCATTGGGTTATTACAACCTGAGAAACAGAACCCAGCAAGCTGTCAACAATATCTACACAATTTATAGAACAAAGTAAATGTTAAGCCCTTTGTAGTCTCCAACATAAATGGCTTTCAGCATCCTTATATGGCTCCAAACGTCAGTGATTATTTGGGCCAGGAAATCAATTTCTTTAACAGAACACGTATGCTGATTTGCCAATGTGGCTATTGTATGGTACAATGCTAGTCAAAGCCTTCTTCAATTTCTTTTATATGCACAACAGCATATACTGAGGCTACTGTAGCATAGTCAACATAAAGCTTTTTTTGTTGTTCATTCGTTCAGTCGTTTCCGACTCTGTTGGCCATCACCACTCCCAGTTCCTTCAAGATCAATCCAGTCCAGTTTGGTAGAGCTAGCTCTACCAAAGTGTCTGCAGTTAATCCATCCCCTTACCATTGCCACTTCTTTGCAGTTTTCTTCTCATAATTCCTACTGCACATTATATTACTTTTTGTGCATTATTCCAAAAATCTCAGCCAGCCAACAGTAGGCTTGGGCACTTACTTACCCAGCTTACTATTTTAAGCACCCACGCACCCGTCTGCCATTTCAAATGCTAAGCTTGCGAACTGAACAGTTTTTCTTGCATTCAGGAAGACAAGCAGGTAAGCATTGGGAAGAGAACATGGACAATGGGTTTTCTTTTTTTAAAAAAACAAAAAACAATCCTATCTCAAGCTCTTTCTAAATTCACTTCCCTGGAATATATTTCAGTCAGTCAAATACTTTCAATAGATGGTGGATTTGAACAGAACTTTAAGTAGTTTATCAAACTGGGGTAAAAATAGCATTTGGGATGGAAAATACGGGTGCACCCCCCTGACATCTATTGGATAGAAAAAAATAGCCCTTTAATTTATTTAAGTTTTATATAGCATAGTTCACCAAAGCTTTATTCTTCTTTTGAGTGCAGTTTCTTATAGTGTGTCTGCAAATCTGAACAAAAGTGACCCTTAGAACTATTTCTCTATCTCGACTCAAGTTATGCAATACGTCCAGTCAGATGAAGACAAAAATACTTTTTAAACGGTGCAGTGAACTTTTTACAGGTGAGATAAAATATTTTATATAATGTAAATAAATTATCAGTATGGTTAGAAATAAAATTATTATTATTGTTATTGTTATTATTATTGACTCCAACGCTGTCCATCACCAGTAAGTGTAAACTAAGTTGGAAAGCAATGCACAATAGAAACGATTACCTTAAAGCAAGCAACTGGCTAAATGAGGCAGCAGGGAAGAAGCTCAGATAATAAAGCCTCTAGTAGAAAATTATTTTCAGAGCAGCAATTGGCTGGTGTCTTCTTACAAATAAAGGTTACAGTTCTATATTTAATAATTAATAGGGCATTTTTTCTATTTACAGTTTAATGTAGATATCATTGAGAAATACTGTATAAACCACCTAATCACAATCTTAAAGGAATTGCTACTTTTAACTAAACACTGTAGTTTACCCACTAAAGTGTTACCAATTTTGTGTGACTTTAGTTATAACAAAATTAAAGATCTGTAAGGTTTTTTATTTTAGATCTTTCGAAGTTCGACTTTGAATCCAAAATCTCTTCAGAATGCTCCATTGTCTCCATTCAGCAGAACAAAGCTATGGAAATCTGTCTCTCACCATCTTACAAAAGGTCCTGGGAAACACTTAAGTGTTTTATGCTCAGTGCTGAAGAACTGCAATATCCCAGTTTATTTCAGGATACATTCTCACCTCAGGAAGCCTATGAATTAGAATAAGCAATGTTTATTCAAACTGTTGGAAATTATCATAATCATCATCACCCTGCATGAAAATTTCAATGCAATGCTAGTAATTGTGCACTCAAGATAAAACATAGACATATTTAAATTAATGAGAAGTTTCTATAAAGAGCTAAGAAGGAAAGACAAAACTGATCAGCTATCTGTCACGCAGGTGTCACCCCAATATGCTGAACACATTTTAAGAGTATCAATTCCCTTTCAAAATGTAGAAGGAAGGAAGATATAGAAAGTTGCAATGATCATTTTTTTTAAAAAAAAAACAACTTTTGCACATGTCTCTAAAAATGGAGAAAACTGCTTTTTGTACACTTAAATAGAAAAGCAGCAGAACAACTAATTTGGAAGCAAAACTAAGACACCTCTTTGCTATAAGGGAAATAATACCCGAATATTGTTTCTGCAAAAGAGAAATCAGCATGAAGTAGGCCAATAAAAGTAGTTTCTGACAAGTATATTCTCCCCTTTCTTTGTGCATGACATTAGCACATTTCTACTCCCAAACGCTATATGGTGGTAATCATCAGCATCACCACCACCTCACTGTCAGGTTGACTGATTCATCAAAGATACACAGAGAGTTCCATGGCAATTCTGCCCCCCTCCAAGACCAATACCCAAGCAATTACACCACAGTGGCTTTAAAATGTATATTACGGGTATGATACATCCCCAAATTCCCAGTTTGACATAGCTCACTTTTTCCTGTCTTAATTATTACAATTTAAAATACAATTTTAAATGTAATGAGTGCCCTACTATAGGTAACAATAATTAATCCCTGATAGAGCATTCTAAACCTTAGGCTCTGATTCTGTAACAATAGGAACCAAAGACTGGATGATTTTATGGTATGAAAGCAAAGGAAAAACTGAACTTTTCTTTCTAACTTTATATCCCAAGTATTTCCTATTTCTCAGGAACTGGGATTCTGGTTAAGGGTTGAGTGCAATTCCCATCTCTCCCCTAGAATACCTGCATCTCCTCTGTGATGATCCAGGCAGTAGAAGAATCAAATGTATTCATGACAGGTGTAGGAAATACTCCTAGCTGTTGACAGCTGGAAGTTTCCATGCCATGATTAGTTCAACTATCTGTAGTATCCATCTTGAGATATCACACAGATGTTCTCCAAATGTGAACCTGCTCTTAAATGGGCACAAAGGAGCATGTGGGGGACTGCTTTATTTTCCCAACATCATTATGTTACTCTGGGCTTTGAGGGAACTGCAGAATAACTCAAGAACGCTGACAAAAGGGAACCTATATTTCAGATGGTCCTACTGATGGAGCAACATTACCTACCTTCTGAAGCAGCAGGAAGATTCAAGGTATACTTAGATCTGCTAAGTTAGCTAAGTGAGTCTTCTGAAAAGATACTTGTTATTACAATGATAATAATAATGATAATCATCATCATCATCTTTCATTATATCCCACCACCATCTCCCAAAAGGGACTCGGGGCGGCTTACAAGGCACTAAAAGTGTAGTATATACTCCTAGTTGTTGGCAGCTGGAGGTTTCCATGCCATGATTAGTTCAACTATCTGTAGTATCCATCTTGAAATGTCACAGAGATGTTCTCCACATGTGGACCTGCTCTTAAATGGGCACAAAGGAGCAAATGGGGGACTGCTTTATTTTCCCAACATCATTATGTTACTCTGGGCTTTGAGGGAATTGCAGAATAACTCAAGAACACTAACAAGAGGGAACTTATATTTCAGGAGGTCCTACTGATGGAGCAATATTACCCACCTTCTGAATCAGCAGGAAGATTCAAAGTATGTAAAATTCAAAGTAAGTAAAATGCACGTAATGCTAATAATAATAATAAGGTTGATTTATATCCCACCACCATCTCCCAAAAGGGACTCGGGGCGGCTTACAAGGTACTACCAGAGTAGTATATAACATAAACAGTACATGAGTATAAAAACAGTATCACATAAAGGTTATAAAAACAACCACTATTGATACATAAAATAAAAACACAGTTTAAAACACAGACCATCTGTAGTTAAAACTAGCTGCCTTCGAATCACAATTAAAGTGCTAAAGTGTCAACCTCAAATGGGCCCATTTCAGCTTGCTCATGTTTTTAGGCTGGATCTGAAGGAGTCAAAGGTGGGGGTTAACCTAATCTCTTTTGGGAGGGTATTCCAGAGTGGGGAATACTCAATAATGTTCTTGAACTGCTAATATGCTCCACCGAATGGTTAGACTATCCATAAACTGTATGGTAAAACTTCTGATTTTGGCATTATTATTATTATTATTATTATTATTAGCAGTCTGTTTATCACCAGAAACTTATGTCTGGACCTCCTGATAAAGGAACAGATTTAAGGGAAGACCCAAATATACTGAGTAGTCAAAGCAGAGCTTGGTGTGGTTCAGTGAGTTAAAATTGTGATTTGGGGTTAATTAAGATGAGATTTTCTCTGGCACAGAGTACTTAATTTATTCATCAAAATATTTCAAACTGAGCCAGACGCACACAAACAAAACAGGCTGGTGAATCAGTTCATGCCTGAAACAACTATTTTGTTACTCCATGGTAAATAAGAACTAGCATTATACCAGAACCACAGAATTTAAGAGTGTGGCAGCACATGCTAATGCTCTGAATGCAGATGTTACAATGTAGGTGCTGTCAAGGATGCAGAGAAGGAGAACCCTTTGGGACAAATAGAATTTTCACTGCTGTACCAATTCTGACAGAAGCCACGCCCTGAGCCCTCAAAGCAAACCTTAGTCATTCATTTCCTAAGCAGGAGAAGGACAAAAATACCTAGATATCAAGACAAATACTGGCATAGAATTGCTGGCCACCTTCCTCACCTTCCTGGCAATCATACCCTTTTACACAGAGAACTAAGTGTTCCTCCAGCCACTCATCTTATTTAAGCAGCATAATGTTATCAAAGGACACTTATAGAAGCAAGTTGATCAAAACTATAAAGTCATCATGTGCTTTCCATACAATTCTATTTTTACAATATATCCATTTTTGTAAGAATTTTTTGCAAACCGCCCCCCCCCCCCCCCCCAAAAAAAGATGCTTCCTTCATCACCTAATATTTAAAGGTGTCTTGTATGGTTTATTCAGGAAAAAGGGGGAGACTAACAGTGCAAATCTACACATAGCTAATAAGTAATAAAACCTGCTTTCAATTAACTTTGTTGAATAATCATCAAAATGGTCTGCAGGAATATAGTGAACAACTCTTAAACACAGCTTTTCTTTGACTGAAGTAACAGTGCATACACTAATTACTAAAATTGTAAAAATAGTCACTGGAGGATTTCAGTTTTATATCTTTGGATTAGGAGGACATGGGACAGGGAAGTCTACCTTTTAGACCATTCAAGTCACACACAATCTCGGAAGAAACTATGCAGGATGGCTGCTCTTCTTTTGACAGAAAAGCATCTATTTCTCCTTAGAAAAAATCTACCTCATTTTCTGAGAACACTGGCTATCATTCAAAGCATCTCAAACCTTCAGCTCACACAACTTTCAAATGTTCCCAACAGCTGTAAATCTGGCCTATATTTTATTGCCTCACTTACTTGGGATTCTGCTTTTACAATACAATCCTGCTTGCAGTTCCAAGGGAAAACAATAAGTATTATCCAAAATACATATTGATTATACTTTTATTAGACCAAGCACAGTAACCATGATGTTAGAGCTGGACTGGATCTCTGGAATATCAAAGTTCAAATACCCTCTCCGTAACAGAAATCCAGTGGGTCAGCCTTGGCAAGTCATTCTCTCCCAGCTCCCGAGGAAGGCAATGGCAAAACCTTGAAAGAGCTAACCTTAAGAAACGGGACCACAAAGTGGAGTCCATGACATGTGAGTGCGAAGGAGAGCAAACTACAGACCACCTACTACAATGCAGCCTTGGCCCTGCTACATGCACGATGGAGAACCTTCTCACAGCAACACTAGAGGCAGTCCAGGTGGCCAGCTTCTGGTCAAAGGAAATTTAGCACAATGCCAAGTTTTTAACTTTGTGTTTTACTGTACATTTTAACTATATCCTCAATTCGCTTCTGACACGATAAATAAATTTGAATAAATCTGCCAAGAAGCTTTAGAATAGGGTCACCTTAAGTCGAAGTTGATTTGGGAATACATAACAAACAACACATCTTTCAAAGCTCAATGGCTTCTCCATCAAGCAAAAAAAAAAAGGGAAAAATTGTACAAGGGAACTAAAGTTGGAATCACAAGACTTTAGGTCTGCATCTTGTTGCTTGGGATGTTACAGTGTGTTCATGCAGACAAAAAGCTTACTGCCCCACACTAAAAAGGGGAGGCAAAGAAGAGAGACAAAGCCCATAAAAGCCATAAAGTCTCTTCCCTTGATACATTTTTGGATCCTGTCCAGTATAACATCACGGAACCCTATCTATGCTGGGAGAGACTCCTGGTCTTTTCACAATGATGCCAAGTTTTCAGGTCTGGAGATACATTTAGAAATGACAGGCAAGCATGCTAGCAGAAATCAACTTTGATATCTTTACTTGCTTCTTGAAGATGATGTCCTCCCCATATGAGATGACTAACAGTCCATTCTTTTCATTGTATTATTATCGTATCATTACATGGCATTATGCACATTTCATTGTGGGCAGGATTATTGAGTGTGCTGTTAGTTCTTGGAAAAATACTGAACATCACCCGTAAATGAACAAAAATTCAATGTGACTAGAATTCTTCCCTCTGTGTTTACCTAAATGATTTAATTAATTTAAATTAAGACAGCATTGATTTCAAAAATCAGAAATAATTCATAGATACATCAGAAGTAAGTGGTTAGTCAAACCAATCCCTTCTGGCCTAAACTGGAAAAAAACCCCAAAACAAATCAAGTAAAATAGCATGAAATATTGTTCTGCTTGGGTTTGTCTCACTAATGACATATTGAAAGTACATCAACCAGTCCTGGATGGGGTCACATTCCCCCTGAAAGATTGCGTTTGCAGCTTAGGGGTGCTTCTGGATCCATCACTGCAAATGATATTCCAAAAAGATACAAGAGCCAGGAGTGCTTACTACCTTTGTCTGGTAAACAATCTGTGCCCCCTTCATTGACTCCTAAAGATGGATAGCATATGCACTGGTAACCTCAAGGCTGGATGGTCTGCAATATGCTGTACATTGGGCTACCTCTGTTTAAATATCAGAAACTTGAATAATGCAAAATGTTGCAGCCAAATAGTTATTAATGCATTCAGCAATTATCATATGCATAAATTAAAATCACTCTAGTGCCTCCCAGTTAGTTTCCAGGTAAGGTACAAAGTGTTGGTTCGGTCCAAGATGCCTACTGCATAATCCACTCAATACACTGAGATATTTTGGGGGACATTTATTTCAGTAAACCAGGACCAAGCTGGCAGCTTCAACCCAAAAGACTTATTCATTCCTCGGCCCCCAAATTGGGGAATGACCTTCAAGAAGAGATTCAACAGTTGGATACACTGTATTGAATTTAACTACCAATCTTTTCTGCCAGGTCTATTCAGATGTTTTTTTAATTATTAGTTTTGCATTATTTTGCATTGTTTTCCATATGTATCCTTTTAAACTGATGTTATGCTTTTAAAATTGTATTAATATGTATTTCTAATTGGAGTTTGTATTTTTAACTATATTGCTGTATTTTAATCTGTAGTTCCTTACCTTGATCCACAGGCAGACATAGATAAAAAAAAATAGTGTCAACAACAACAGCCTCAGAAAGTAGAATTAGTTCTCCTGGTTTTAAGTAACAAGAGAGTAGATTTTAACATTAGGGGGCACTTCTTGACAGTGGGAACAGCTTAGCAATGGAAGAAACTGACCAGAGAGCAAATGGGGTCTCCTTCTCTGGATATCTTCAAAACATGGCTGGACAGCTACTTGCTGGGAATGCTTTCTAATGGAAACCATGCGCTGAGCAGGAGGTTGGACCTGATGGCCCATGGGGCCCCTTCCAACTCTATGACTATGAATTATTATTATTATTATTATTATTATTATTATTATTATTATTATTTCCTATTTCTAAACATTGCCGAAACAGAGTTTGATTTAGCACTAAAAAGGGTACTTTCTGGAATGGGAAAAAAAGGAGTACGGATAGGCCTCAAACACCTCTACAGCAGGAAAGTTGCCATATTTCGTTTAAACTTTTTTTCTTTCTTTTAAAATTTTAACCACATTAAACTCTCAGTTTCACCTTAGCTTTCTTTGTAGTTGATTTAATCACAGAGATTTCCAGGAAATTGTAAGTTGAGTTTTCAAGAGAGTCCATCACTGCATGGGGATGGCTACATATGGTTCACTGGACAAACCTTCCTATATTTTTTGCTGTAGATTTTTTCTTTTAAAAAAATCTTTGAACATACTTTACAAAACACTGATGACACTCTGCTTTGCTCCTACTTCAATCCCTTCTGTTTCATATTCCATCTGTTTCCTGCTTCAAAAGATACTCTTACTTTTCGTCTCTATTTGCATTTCCGGCTTCCTACTTCGTTACTTGTCTTACTCAGATTTTGATTCCTTCCCTGCTGCTCCATGTTAATTCTAGCTGTGATCCTCATCCAAGCCTCATCTGAAAGTATTCCTTGGATCTGTTCCTGAAATTTATCCTGGCTTTGACTTTGTTATGTATGTTCATTTCCTGTCTGATGATTCCCCTATCTTTAAAAATTATGATAGAGTCCTCAAATAACAGAGTATTTTTAAAAAAACATCTACAAAAAGGAACATGTTTACTACATGCTAATATACTTTCAAAAATGTGTTTCAACCCGCACCCTGATAAATTTTAAAATGGTCAATTTTCTTGTAGCATACTACAGGCAGCATAACAAGGATATGAGATATACATGTTACCACAACTCTGCATTACAAGACCTAGCACAAAAATAAATATTACTGTAAAACCTACAATATTAAGTCATCCATTCATAACCAGGTCTGTGGTTTTTAATCAAGTAGTTTTACTGGGATGATTTTAAAAGCTCTTTAAAAATCAATCTTAGGAAAATAGTCCTTGTATCTCAGCTAGAAAAAAGTGGCACCTCAAAGTCTGGACTAAATGTCTTATTTATGGTAGTTGGTTGTTCACTCAGTTCAAGGAGTACCAGCTTCACAGGTTATTTATTAGATTATTCCTCAACTGCAGAATGTGAGGTGCCCACTTTCTGACCCAAAGTCCCTATCAAGTGTCATATGAACCCTCTTGGATGTTCCCTTTATAAAATGTTTGGAGTCAAAACTTGATAGTAAATCCATGCTTTGTGCACTGATGATCTCAGAAAAAATCTCTGGTACCTATAGTTAAAGTTATTGGATTGTGTGTGTGTGTGTGTGTCAGGAGCAACTCACAGTGTCGCTTCTGGTGTGAGAGAATTGGCCAAATGCAAGGACACCGCCCAGGGGATGCCCAGGTGTTGATGTTTGACCATCCTTGTAGGAGGCTTCTCTCATGTCCCCATATGGGGAGCTAGAGCTGACAGAGGGAGCTCAACCTGCTCTCCCCAGATTCAAATCACTGACCTATCGGTCAGCAGTCCTGCTGGTACAAGTGATTGGATAACCTAATATGGCTCATAGAAGATAGGTGTTAGGTTCAGAAGTAAACAACATCACAATTTAGGAATGTATTTTAGAACTGTTTCATGCAAGCAAAGTTCTATGATGGGTTAATTGCCAGTGAGCCTATTATTTCTGGTCTTCAGCTTTATTTGTGAAGAAGGCAACAATTGTGACCCAACTTGGGCAGCTACATCTCCTGAAGTGGAAGAGTTTCTCTTTCCTTAAAGGTGACAAGCTTAACAGAGTAAAGGGCTTGAAACAGTCATAAGAAATGCTATGGCCATATCACATATATTGTGAAATGTATGACTAAAAAAATGAATGAATAAGACTAAGCAAAAAAAATTCCACACAAGTAAGCTTTGGAAAATCCTATCTTTGAATTAATTCAGTCATTTAAAAATATGCTGAGTTCACTGAGTGTGATTTTGTGCATTAGACGAATCAGCAATAAGTTGATGGAGAAGCACTTCAGATCACTCAGAAATCCAGGTTGTGCTTTTCGCATGACCAAGGTTCAAGATAGTTTACCTAGTGTTAACAAACTCTTCAGTCAACCACTACAAAACAATTAGTATTTGTAACAAAAAGCTTGGTGGGAGGGGGCAAATTGTCTGCTGCAATTCCATAATTCCAATCCTTTCGGCTGCAAAAAAAAGTTTGAAAATGAATCCGCAACAACTGCAAAAATCAAGAATAAACATTCCAGAAGTTGGACTGGCTCTTCAGTATTTGAGTCCCTCTCTACAACCAGCAAGATCACAAGTAATGCAAAACAGTGAGAAACTTAGCTTTTATAATAAAAATTATGAATATGTATACATTTACTGGCTTTGTCTAGGCGGGCTAAACTAGACTTGATTTAAGAAATGAATCCCTCATCTTGAGTGGGGAGAAAAGAGCAGCTTCAAATATTTCTCAAGTTTACAGAGCAATACTGGCGAAAAGTGAACTGTTTCCCAATTTAACCTTCCCACATAATAAATTCTCTCACACTAGAAGCAACTTGCAGTTTCTCAAGTCGCTCCTGACACGACCCAAAAAAACCAAAAACCTTCCCACCCCTAATACTGTTATTAGTTTCACGGAGACAGGGAAAGGACTTACATGGGATACTGTTCTCTACACATACAGAAGCATTGGAGGAACTTTCAGTTGGGACATGATACTGGAAGAATGGATGTAATCCTTCTTACTCCAGCATAATTTCTTCAGTCATCTGCACTTTGGCCTTAGAATGCAACATTAAGCTTTAATAGAGTGGAATTCAAATCTTCTCTGAACTTTTTGTCATGGTCAACCACCACCTGACAAGACATGAAAAATATTTCTGTATTTCAGTCCCCAACGGTAGGAAGACTGGCGGATGTCAACAACACAATATAAGCTAGAAGACTTATTAGCATACTTTCAGAGTTTCCCTCTTTTCTGGATTCTAATCGAATATTACTACTCAATAATGAGAAAAGCAGAAATATAAAATGCTTTGACAAATAACTAATGAAGGAGCCACCATCAGCAGCATCAGAAAACACTGACCATTGTTAATAGAATGAAAAAGGTGGCCACAAAACATATTTGTGCTTTTTTGTTGCTATTGTTGTGTGCCTTCATGTTGTTTCTGACTCATGGTGATTTTAAGACAAAGCTATCACACTTATTTCTTGGCAAGATTTGTTCAGATGGGGGTTGCCTTTGCCTTCCTCTAAGGCTGAGAGAGTGCTTTTCATAGCTGAGTGCAAATTCAAAGGCTGGTCTCCAAAGTCATAGCCCAACACACAAAGTGTTACACCACACAGGATCTTAGAACAGCAAAATTCCAGTTCCTCACAACCCAGGAGATAGGTTGATGAGTGATACTTTTAAGTGCTGTTGGAACTACACCTCTCAACAGCCCTAACAAACATAGCCAAAGAGATAAACCAGGGAGTTAAAGTTCAACACTTCTCCTTGCTTGATGAGTTCAATCTGCTTCCTCACAGACTGGCAAATACTGAACTGATGATTGACTATTAATCAATCCTTTTAAAGAGTCCTTCAATATTCCACACTTCACTCCATATTGATCATTAGGTTAATCCAGAAAAGAGGTTCTATATAACTTCAACTATGAGGTGTCCCTGGCTATTACCACAAAGAACTCAAGAAGCCCAGTAAAACTCATTGACACAATGTCAATTCAGAACGAAATTAAGTGAAAACAACTTAGGCAAAGCAATCTAGCCATGTTGTTCATTTGTTCAGTCCAGAGCTCCCTGTTGGCCGTCACCTCCCCCAGCTCTAGCCATACCCACTTAGAAAACCTACAGAAATGCCCACTTTTAAAGAATTTACATCTCTTAGATACAAACTAACAGGATTGATCCGAAGTTTTGCTTTTTTTTTTAATAGAATTCAGGCACTTATTGTTAGATCTAGTCTTAAGTCACAGCTAGTCTAGAAACAGTGGAATGGATGGGACTAAATTTAGCTGTATTCAGGTTTAATTTGGTTTTCAGATTGCTGGAGGAGATTCAAGACTCCACTCTTCCATCATTCCATCTATCAGTCAAAGGATCTCCATATAAGAATGCTTGACAGCACTTTGGGTTTGAGACTGGAAATTTGGAGACAGTACCAAACTGGATAAAATATTTGTTTGATTCCCATACAAAGTATAAGATCTTATATAAGATCTTCTATAAACTGACAGTGTGTATTTCTTCTAGAAATTACAATTTCATATGCCCAATTTCTTCTCTCAAACCTTGCAGCTAATTCTACTAGCATCCTTAAGTTTGTTCGAAGGCTTCGTCTCTTGACATCAAAAGCTCTTCAAAAAACCTATTTTGCCTCTTTTTAACATATGTTTGTCGATGAAAATAATTCCAGAAAGATCAAATTTCAAAGTTCAGGCTATTTTGATATATTATAGGTTCCACTGATTTTAATTGTCTTACTGTAAGTAAGTATGTCTGGACTCAACTAAATTATTTTATATAAGGAGACAGGAAGCAAAGTCATGTAACAAGATTGCAGTAAAAAGAATCTAATGAAAGAGCACATGAACTTCATAAAATTATTCATATGTAAAGGAATCTACCTCTGCTCCTCCAACACAGCAGAGTTGTATCTTCAATGCCTACTGGAATATTAAATCAACACATGTTGAAATTTATTCTGCACAGCTATCAGTAAATTCTATTTGATAAGCTATGTCAAAAGTTCTGTTATTGTGATGACAGAACTTTTTTGTTCAAACTCACAACTGCTGAGGCAAGTGGTAATAAGCCCCTAGCACAAACAATTCAAATAGTAACTAAATGAATAAATAAAAAAACTGAAGCACTCAATTACGATGCTCAATGAACCCATTCAAAAGTGTCATTGTTACTAATGCTGAAAAGCATTAGAAACCTATAATTAGTGGCAAAGGACAAAATTTACAATTTTCTAGGTTGTCAAAAATTCTTGGTTTATCATGATCTGGTATAACAAGAAACTGGGGTGGACAGACCATGACCTAGTAACGTTCATATAGTCACCAGATCATAAGGTATCTGACTCTCACAACAATGACATTCCTTAAACTAAAGTCTGGTGGGAAAGCATGAAATCCAAAACTCAGGAAGTTAGATTGTGCATTAATATCATTCTCTTGGCACCTTACTCATAGCAAGGTATCACATTTCAAGCAAGACATGACAAATGAGAGAATATTCAAAAAGAACTCTAAGGAAGATAATCCTAGAAATCTTAGAAGGCCAGCCTTTAATCGGTAATATAAGTCATCTGATCTCTGTGGTGGAAAGGCCTGCCGTGATTTAAATACAAAGCAGTCAAAATAATTGGGGGGAGAAGGCTTTGAATTTGTATGAGCCGGTCAATCTCAAAGGCTGCAGAAGCTGTGAATTCTTCATTCTTAACATGTCCCTTCCTGAAGTGTTTCTTCTTCGTGATTGTTTCAAATGTTTATATCTTACAAAAATTAGTTGTCTAGCCTACTTTTATTATCTGTCATTATAAGATCCTACATATCATCCTATTTCAACCAACATTTTGGCTACCCAAGATTACCATATAACACACAATTTATTAATTTACCAAGGTAAACATGTTCAAGATTTCTACTTTCTGTTCAGCCTGTAGTCCCCATCATTCTCTTTTTGCCATATTCTCCCACCACCCTCTTGGCATTTACTGACACATGCATACCATCTACTAATCAGGATGCTTCATTCCTTTACTACTCCAGACCAACTTAACAAATTGTAACTAATTTAGCCTCCCAGCCAGTTTACCAGCTGCTAGGATTTCTGGGAATTGAAGGGCAAAAACTCTGGGGACCTACAAGTTGAGAACCACTGCTTTACATAGTCATCCACCACCACATGAAATTCCTCTCTTCATTTTCCAATGGCCAATCTTCAACCTGTCCTGAAACTTTAATGTTGCCTTTCAAATTAGTTCAATTTTGTGTTCTTCCCACTGCCTTCAGTGTTTATCCAGTGCAACTATAGTGTACTAAGAAATATACAGTCTTCACACCCAGGAATTTTAGCATACTGCTCACATGTATAAACCAAAGTATTATTTATGTTGTAGTAATTATATATTTCACAGGCATATCTACTAAACCTTCTGAATGGAGATCTCCAGCCACAGACATGAGCAGATGGAAGATATATATGCGAACAGCAACATTATCTTCACCACTCTTTTGTTGTTGGTGTGTTCCCGTAAGCCATTTCATACTTATGGCAACTTTGAAGTGTAGCTATCAAGGGTTTTCGGGAGTTTAAAGTGTGTGACTCACCCAGGGTTCAGTGGATTTCTAGGGCTGGGTGGGAAACCAAACCCTGATCTATAGTCATAGTCCAATGGACAAACATTGCACCTCACTTTCTCTCCAGCACTCCCTTACTTTGGATATTAAAATTAGAGCAATTATTCTAAGTGTTTTTGTGCCTTCAAGCCCCTTTCCACACAGCTATATAAAATCCACATTGAATTGGATTATATGGCAGTATGGACTCATAATCCAGTTCAAAGCAGATATTGTGAATTATCTGCCTTGATATTCTGGTTCATATGGCTGTGTGGAAGGGCCCCGAGTCACCTGCTGACCCCATGAATTCCATAGTGTTTTCTTAGGCAAGGAATACTCACAAGGTGGTTTTGCCAGTTCCCTCCTCTGAAATACTTCAATAGGCTACACTTGGTTCTCAGTTGGCAGCTTGTCATCCAAGAACAAACCAGAGCTGACTGTACTTGGCTTCCAAGATGAGATGGAACACACTCCTTAAAAATGTTCAAAGGACCCGTCTAGACCAGCAGTTTCCACCAGTGGTCCACAGGATCTAAAATATGGTCCATGGCCTAACCATTACTACACTGTTGCCTTGAAACCATGTGGCAACGAGAGTGACTAGTATCGCGAAACCCTCTTATAGTGCCGAGGTAAGGGGATGTCAGGAGAGGAGAGGCTTATTACCCACAAAAGATTAACTATCACATCAGCTCTAGATTATTAAATATGGTTTTCTGAGAGCAAGAAGATGGTGACTACTGGATGGCATACGAGAGCTGATGTGCTCTACCCAATGCAGTTTTCCGAATCAGCGCCCCAAATAACCAAACTGAATCTAAAGTTGGTGATAGTATGATAGCTGGGTCCAGAAGCTCTGAGCGTTACGCACATTCCGCAACAGTGGTTGTGAATAAGGGAAGGGGAGAGTGGCACACTGAGGGTGGGAATATACTTCGTAGTTGCATTTGGTGGAAGGATAGAAAGGAGGGGAGGCTTAGGGTTAAGATCAGGGGTTAGGTTTAAGTTTAGGGTTTGGCTTAGGGCTAGGATTCGGGTTTGGGTTAGGATTAGGATTTAAGGGTTAGGCTTAGGGTAAGGGTTAAGGTTTTACCATTAAAGAACTCTTACATTTCTTCTATAATATCTGTGTTTCGTTCTGCGTTGCGCAAACAGTGTTCCCAAAGGAGCAAAACGGAAACATTGTAATGCACAGAGCTTCCGGACCCAGCTTTCATACTATTACCCTAGTAATAGTATAGTATAGTAGTAATAGTATCACCCTAGTAATACTAGTATTATTATTACCCTAGTAATAGATAGTATAGTAGTAATAGTATTACCCTAGTCACACTCAGAGCTTCCAGGGTAAGATTTAAAGTTTGGGTTAGGCTTAGTTCTAGGATTTGGGTTCGGTTAGGATTAGGTTTAAGGGTTAGGTTTAGGGTAAGGGTTAGGGTTTTACCATTAAAGAACGCTTATATTTCTTCCATAATATCTGTGTTCCATTCTGTGTTGCGCAAACAGCGCCCCCAAAGAAGCAAAACAGAAACAGCGTAATGCTCAGAGCTTCCGGACCCAGCTTTCATACTATTACCCTAAAGTTGACCACAACTAATTCATAACCCTTTTGGTACTAATGTTAGAGAGTGGTTGTCAAAAAAAAAAAAGATTGGGAACCACTGATTCTCTCCTGACGTTTCGCCTGCATTTATGGCATTTCTCAACCTGGTGGTCAGGACCCCTGGAGGGGTCACCAGGGGGTGTCAGAGGGGTCGCCAAAGACCATCAGAAAACACAGTATGTTCTGTTGGTCATGAGGGTTCTGTGTGGGAAGTTTGGCCCAATTCTATCCTTGGTGGGGTTCATAATGCTCTTTGATTGTAGGTGAACTATACATACCAGTAACTACAACTCCCAAATATCAAGGTCTATTTCCTGCAAACTCCACCAGTGTTTACATTTGGGCATATGGAGTATTCGTGCCAAGTTTGGTCCAGATCCATCATTGTTTGAGTCCACACTGCTCTCTGGATGTAGGTGAACTACAACTCTAAAACTCCAGGCCAATGCCCACCAAACTCTTTTAATATTTTCTGTTGGTCATGGGAGTAATGTGTGCTAAAATTGTTTCAATTACATCATTAGTGGAGTTCAGAATGCTCTTTAATTGTAGGTGGACTATAAATCCTAGCAACTACAACTCCCAAATGACAAAAATCAACTACAACTCTCAAATGCCAAATTTGGTCCAGTGGATGAAAATACATCCTGCATATCAGATACCTACATTACGACTTGTAACAGTAGTGAAATTACAGTTATGAAGTAGCAACAAAAATAATGTTATGATTGGGGGTCACCACAACATGAGGAACTGTATTAAGGGGTCTAGGCATTAGGAAGGTTGAGAACCACTGATCTATGGCAAGCATCCTCAGAGGTATGCTTGCCATAGATGCAGGTGAAACGTCAGGAGAGAATGCCTCTAGAACAAGCGTCCTCAAACTTTTTAAACAGAGGGCCAGGTCATGGTCCCACAAACTGTTGGAGGGCCAGATTATAATTTGGAAAAAAAAAAAAAGAATGAATTCCTATGCACACTGCACATATCTTATTTGTCGTGCAAAAAAACACTTAAAACAATACAATAATTAAAATGAACAATTTTAACAACTATAAACTTATTAGTATTTCAATGGGAAGTGTGGGCCTGCTTTTGGCTGATGAGATAGAATTGTTATTGTTGTTGTGTGCTTTCAAGTCGTTTCAGACTTAGGTTGACCCTGAGCGAGGGCCAGGTAAATGACCTTGGAGGGCCGCATCCGGCCCCCGGGCCTTAGTTTGAGGACCCCTGCTCTAGAACATGGCCATATAGCCTGGAAAAACCTACAACAACCCAGTGATTCCGGCCATGAAAGCCTTCGACAATACATTAAAACAGACAAGGCTACAGACCAAGCATGGGCCAAGTTGGGCCTTCCCTCAAGGTGTTTTGGACTTCAACTCCCACCATTCCTAAGAGTCTCATGCCCCTTCCTTTTCCCGCTCAGCTGCTTAAGCGGCTAAGGGGGGAAAGGAAGGGGCCTGAGGCTGTTAGAATGATGGGAGCTGAAGTCCAAAATACCTTGAGGGAAGGCCCAACTTGGCCCACGCCTGGTGTAGATGCATCCACTGGGGAAACAAAACACCCTAGAATCAAAGAATCAAAGAGTTGGAAGAGACCTCATGGGCCATCCAGTCCAACCCCCTGCCAAGAAGCAGGAATATTGCATTCAAATCACCCCTGACAGATGGCCATCCAGCCTCTGTTTAAAAGCTTCCAAAGAAGGAGCCTCCACCACACTCCGGGGCAGAGAGTTCCACTGCTGAACGGCTCTCACAGGAAGTTCTTCCTCATGTTCAGATGGAATCTCCTCTCTTGTAGTTTGAAGCCATTGTTCCGCGTCCTAGTCTCCAAGGAAGCAGAAAACAAGCTTGCTCCCTCCTCCCTGTGGCTTCCTCTCACATATTTATACATGGCTATCATATCCCCTCTCAGCCTTCTCTTCTTCAGGCTAAACATGCCCAGCTCCTTAAGCCGCTCCTCATAGAGCTTGTTCTCCAGACCCTTGATCATTTTAGTCGCCCTCCTCTGGATGCATTCCAGCTTGTCAATATCTCTCTTGAATTGTGGTGCCCAGAATTGGACACAATATTCCAGGTGTGGTCTAACCAAAGCAGAATAGAGGGGTAGCATGACTTCCCTGGACCTGGACACTATGTTCCTATTGATGCAGGCCCTGTCATGTCCTACCCATCATCCACACTCATTATCCTGTCTGGGTTCTTGTTAATGCCATCCAAGGGCAGCCCTATGCCCAACCCAACATGCCTCCATGAGGCAGTAAAGGTCAGCCTCCCCTCCCTCCCTTTCCCGAGGGAAGGAGGATCCTGAGGCAGGACACGCCCTTGCGAGGCCCCGCCCCCTTCCCCTCGGCCCTCGGCCCGCACTGCAGCTCGCTTCAAAGTCGCCTCCTCCTTCGGCCCGCCCGCGAGTGGCCGAGCGGGACGCCAATCTTACCCCGGGGCATCCTGGGAACTGGAGGAAAAAAGGGGGCGAGGGCAGAAAAAAGAACCCCTTTATTGGCCTACACACCAACCCCGAGGGCACTACAAGTCCCACAATGCACCGCTGCCAAGCCCTTTTCCGCAGAGAACCCCCGAGTCTCGCTAAAAATTTGACCGTTGGAAACGTGGGGGGGCCCTTGAAAATGCTACCCTCCCCGAGACACATCGGTCCCAAAGTGGTGGGGAAGGGGGCAGCCTTGAAAACGCTCGCGCTCGCGCTCTCTCTCTCTCACTCACCTGCCGCAGCCGTTGGTGAGGGCGGCGCTCCCAGTCCCGTCCGTCAGTCAGTCAGCGAGTGCGGCACTGTCATGGGGTACTTCCCCGGCTCTGGCCTGGTCTTTTCCGGACCCGCCTGGCGCTCTGCCTCCGGCTGCGGGGGCCGCCCGGGGAGCATCCTCTCCCCCGCCTCCCAAGCTTGGCCTCCTCGGGAAGGGACCGCGGCGGCGGCGGCAGCAGTGGCAGAAGATAGGAGGAGGAGGAGGAGGCGCTGGCGGCGGGATACTCCCACAATGCACCGCGCGCCTAGCAGCAGCATCAGCATCAGCAGCATCAGACTGACATCAGCGCCAGCCGCAGCAGCAGCAGCGCTGCCCCGCCCTGGCCTCAGGCGGCGCACGTGCGGGGGCGGCACCAGCAAGGGCCTCTTCCCAAACACTCTTCATTAGAATCATAGAATCAAAGAGTTGGAAGAGACCTCATGGGCCATCCAGTCCAACCCCCTGCCAAGAAGCAGGAAAATTGCATTCAAAGCACCCCCAACAGATGGCCATCCAGCCTCTGTTTAAAAGCTTCCAAGGAAGGAGCCACCACCACACTCCGGGGCAGAGAGTTACACTCCTGAACAGATCTCACAGTCAGGAAGTTCTTCCTTTTTTTTTTAATTTTTATTTTTTTAATATAATTTTTTTATTAACCACAAAAAAATGCTATATACATAAGAAGAGGTGGAACAATATAGTGAAAGAAAAGTAGGAAATAAAGATGTATAAGTCTTAACAACAACGCTGGCTCTTCGGCTTAGAAATGGAGATGAGCACCACACCCCAGAGTCAGACATGACTGAACTTAATGTCAGGGGACTACCTTTACTTTTACCTTTAAGTCTTAACAAAAACTACTTCATTCTTTTCTTTAAGCCAGATTCTTTACAGCGATTCAACTTGTTCTCCTCTTTTTTTTCTAAACACCTAATAATTTTATTACATTTATATTCCCTTCATTACAAAAACAATCTCTATAATTCACATAATTACTTTTTTCCCTTTCCCCAGTTATGCTACCCCTTGTGCTCCCCATCAGAACATTAGGTACAAGGTACAAGGAAATTTGGAAATTAGCAATAAATGACTAATTAACATGCAATTTAAAGATTAAAAAAGGCCTAAGGAAGGATAATGATTTTGAAAATATATGGAAAATATTTATTGAGGAAACATTAAGGAAAGAAGATGGGAACCAACCCCCACCAGAAGAAATGAGGTTCTGGTGGGAGTATAAAGAAAAGAAGAACTCCGGAGATGGGGAGCACAAGGAAGTTCTTCCTAATGTTCAGATGGAACCTCCTTTCTTGTAGCTTGAAGTAAAGCCTCTGTTACAGGAGCTTGGGCATTGTCCTCCTTGAATATCGGATCATCCGCCAGTAGTTTGGATTGTTTACTTTAAAAATTTATGGCATTGGCTAGTCTTGACATGAAGTCTGAGAAATCTCTGCCATCATCCGGTGGGGGCAGAGGGCAGGCATGTATCGGGGGGGGGGGGGCTTGAGGGGCTTCAGCCCCTCCCCCCCCCCCCCGAAATTCTCATGGTGGTCCGCAAAAAGGCCTTACTGGTGCATTATTTAAACTGTTATGTTTATTCATATCATGATCTGATCACCATACTCAATATATCCCATATGCATGGGGGTATTGGGGTAACGATACAAAAGGTTTGCTAGGGTAGACCCTCTTTCACTCAGACTCAGCCCCTTCCCCCCCCCCCGAAACAAACTCAGCCCCCCCCCCCCGAATCAAAATCCTGGCTACAGGCCTGGCGGAGGGTGAGATCTAGGAAGGGAAGTCACATAGCATCGGTGGAGGAGGTCAGACAGCAATAGTAATCAATTTCATTAATTTCATCATTGAGTTCAGTCTTATGTGCAACAGCAGGGGTCCTCAAACGTTTTAAACAGAGGACCAGGTCACAGTCCCTCAAACTGTTGGAGGGCCGGATTATAATTTGAAAATAAAATGAATTAATTCATATGCACTCTGAACATATCTTATTTGTAATGCAAAAAACACTTTAAAACAATACAATAATTAAAATTAAGAACAATTTTAACAAATATAAACTTATTAGTATTTAAATGGGACTTGCTTTTGGCTGATGAGATAGGATTGTTGTTGTTGTTGTTGTTGTTGTTGTTGTTGTGTGCTTTCAAGACTTAGGTTGACCCTGAGCAAGGACCAGGTAAATGACCTTGGAGGGCCATATCCGGCCCCCGGGCCTTAGTTTAAGGACCGCTGTGCAACAGGTCCCATGGTTATCCATGTGTCAGGAACCCATTTATGTTAGGCCTAGGGCAGCCATCAATGTCAAAGTCTTACAGATAGGGGACTTGGACCAGTGCATGCCTGGCATTCTGGGCACTTCATAAGCGGTGTGTCTAGTGCCAACAGAAACCAATCATCTTGACAGCCAAGACGCCACAAAAGTTGTGCTGGAGCAGCAAGAGCATGAATGTCTGCACTTCAGTGGAGAGTGAGAGGGGGTTCTCTCCAATGACTGCCCAGTGGGGTGGCATTCAAGCAGTTTCAGCTTCTGTCTCTTGCTGGTGCAGAGGGATACCATCGGCGTCTGACTTTCTAGATTGAGGTTGTATAGAAACTTCTTCAACGGTAGGCTGGTGGGATGTCTGGGTTTGCTCTTCAGGAGGTTGCACTTTGACTAGGGGGGAAGGCTCCTGAGGCATCGGTGTGGTCTTGCACTGAAAGCGATTGGACTTGTCCTTTCCAGGCCTATCCAAATTAGCAGCTAGAACCTGAGTTTTTGGCAAAGTTTTGGCCATTGACTTACGCTTCTTGGGACATTTTAGTCTCGTCTGAGTGAGCACATTTGGGCATGGAGAGAGTAGAGGCCTCAGTCAATGGAGGATCGGATTTGGTCTTAGCAATCTTACAAAACCTGGTGGATGGCACAGAGGGGTTTTTGGGAGCTATAGAGATAGAAGAAGGTAACCTTTAAGGATGCTTTCAGGCGTTGCTCTGTTTTTCCTGGCTGCTAGTGTGAAGGTCTGGTAAATCTTGCAGGCTGAGACCACGTACACCTCACTAAGGCAGACTAAGCAGTGAGAAAGGCAATAGTTGTTAGGCATTTTGACCTTACAGTTGCTTATTGTTTAAATGATGCGGTTGAAATTGCTGTGTACTTCTCAGGATCAGGATAGATAGGAATTTTGAGAAATCTGCAAGAGCACAAAAAGAGAAACTAGCCAACTAGCTGAAGAGTGGGACTGGATAGAAGCTCCAATAGCAGAAAGACTGATTTCTAAACTAAAGATTAAACTAATTACTGAAAGGACTATCTAACTAAAGTATTAGGCCTAAGCCTAGCGATTCTAGTGAGCAAAGGTTCTTTCTCTTGCTACAGACATGGTGGAAAGAAGAATACTGAGGCAATGGTAGCACCCGCCTATTATATACCATCGGAATGATGGATGGAGCTACTGCCAAAAAGTATCTTTTAGAGCTCTAGATTCTAGAAGGATCTGAATTGCATTTTACCCATTGACCTGCATTCACAGAGGCCACGAAGAAGAAAGATATATGGCTGAAATTATTTGTTTTTATATGGATTCAAGAATACATCCTTGTTTTTGGTATATTAATAAGATCTGCATAATGTGCAAACATTTGTACAGCGCAGGTTGATTATCACTTATTCAACATGCTTAGGATCAGAAGACTTTTGGAATGGGGGAGAGGGGAGTTTGGAATTCCTGTATTTGTAAATGCCTAAATAATGAGGTATCGTGAAGATGGGATCCAAGACTAAAACAAAAAATTCATTTCCGTTACGTATATTTATTTATTTATTTATTTATTTATTTGCTGCATTTATTAACCGCCGTTCTCAGCCCTGGGGCGACTCGCGGCGGTGTACAACATATAAATCCATATGCGTATAGCCTGAAGGTAATTTTATGCAGTATTTTTAATAATTTTGTGTCTGAAAAATGTTTGTATTCAGTGAATCATCAGAAAGCAAAGGTGACACTATCTTAGATTCTCGGGTGGACAGTTTGGGATTTTGGAGTATTTTAGACTATGAAATTCTGTATAAAAAATTATCAGAATGTGGAAATTGCTGATAATGGTGGTTAAACACAGAAAAGTAGGATTTAAATTCCAAAAAATATATAAAATAAGCCAGAGATGTCATCTGAGGATGTAATCAAGGTTAAAAACAAGAATGCGTATTCTTTTAAGAGTTCCAAGTGCTTCTCATTCAATCTTGATTTTTTTTTTTAAATATTTTCAGACTGATCCAAGATGATAGGCAATTTAAGATCATGGCCCAGAATGTATTCTGTTATTCGTGAAATCCAGCCAAAGGAAGCATTTAAAATATTGGCAGCAACCCAAATTAATCTTCAAAAAAATAGAAATAAAAAAGAATTGCTCTGCAAAACATTTTCTCTATTTGAAACGGCCTTGTAAAAGAAAAGCACAGGTACTCGTTTTCCTATTGTTGCTCTAGTCTGCAGATGACTTTCTGACAAGGATCCAGTGTTACTAACTTACAATTAGCAAGATACTTTACTCTCTTCTCTTTTCTGATTAACTGATTTTGACTTTGTTGTGTGCTTTCAAGTCATTTTTGACTCATTTTTGGCAATCCTAAGATAACCTATCACAGGTTTTTCTGGGTAATTTTTTTGCCTTTGACTTCCTCTGAGGCTGAGAGAATGTGACCTGCCGTAAGTCACCCAGTGGAAGTTTCTGTGGCCAAGAAGAGATTTGAATCTGGGCCTCCAGAGTCATACTCAAGGACTTAAATCACTATATTCATTCTGACATATTTAGAAGGCCTACTTTATTTATAGTTCTTGCATTGCAATGAGCTGAAAAATGGTACCATTTGCGCACTGAAAAGATATGTGTATTACTGGTAAGTTTGGTAAGACAGGTTTAGATCTATGGGACACAGGAAAACAGGGTACAGAAAAACTCCATTTACCACACCTGAATTAAAACAGTAAAAGTCCACAATTAAAATAAATTAAAATTTGTGTATTTTTACAAAGTTTACTAGTTTCTTATATAGCACTGTTGATGGAATTTTTCTGATTTTTTAAAAAAAATAGAGCCTGGGATCTTAATGATATTACATCATATAACAACTTCTGATTCATGGGATGGGGGGGGGGGGGGAGTGGGGCATGCTGGGGGAGGGGGGGGGGAGTTCCAGCAGTTGAGGGGCCTCCATAGAAGTTATATTGGGGAGGGGGAGATACAGGAAAGGAAACCTAAACAACCCATTCAAACTAGAGAGAGTACTTATAGCACCAAAACGGTCTCCTGAGTACCCAGGATGGCGACCCCTCTAGGTTAAGGGTGGTGCTGTTGAACACCAGGTCTGTAAACGAGAAAACGGCCATCACCCAGTATCTAATCCTGGAAGAGCGTGCAGACCTGGCGTGCATAACAGAGACCTGGTTAGATAAGGCGGGGGGGGGGGGGGGGATCTCTCCCTGCTTTGTCCACCAGGCTACTCTGTGTAACATCAGCCTAGATCTGGAGGAGGGCAGGGAGGCGGGGTCACGGGGTCACAGTGGTCCCTGACCAGGTGCCCTATTCCGCAGTCAATGTCATTTGAGTCCACTTTAAGGTAGACAACAGAGACAGAATAAGGATTCTGCTAGTGTACCAACCATCCTGCTGCACCAGTCTCCCTGCCTGAGCTAGCCAGTGTAGTGTTCAACCTGGTGTTGGAGTCCCAACAGTGTATCGTACTGGGGAACTTCAGTGTCCATGCGGGGTCTGCCCTGTCAGGAGCGGCTTAGGACTTCATGGCCACCATTGGGATGTCCCAATTAGTATCTGGACCTACCCACAGAGCTGGGCACACACTAGACTTGGTTTTCTGCCAAAGATGGGAGGATGGTGGTGGTGTGGAACTGACTATTGCTCCATTGCTTGGATTGATCACCACCTGATCAGGTTTAGACTTACTGCGCCCCCTAACCTCTCCAGGGTTATGGATCTGGAAGGATTCCTGATGGCTCTTGGGAATTTGCCTGCCACCTCGGTATGCGATCCTGTTGATGCTCTGGTCACTCTCTGGAATAGAGAAATGACTAGAGCAATAGATACTATTACTCTGGAACATCCCCCCACATAGCAAAGTTAAATCAGCTCCTTCGTTTAACGAGGAGCTGGCAGTAATGAAGAGGAAACTAGAGGATGTGTGGTGTTTAAGGCATAATGAGGCAGACTGAACATGGCTGTGTGCCACAGTAATAGACCCTGCAAAAAAGTCTCATTGTGGTTAATATTGCGTCCGCAAGGAACCGTCCAACAGAGTTGTTTGGGGTGGTCAGAGGGTTGTTAAATCCCGTCCCACAAGACAGGATCCCTGACCATTCAGCAGCTCACTATGAGGCATTTGCTCAATTCTTTGTGGACAAAGTTGCTCTGATCTGCTCCATCCTGGGCACCATGTTAATGGCAGTCTCTGATGATGTACCACAAGCACTGCTTGTCCAGTTTGAATGGATTCATTTCAATTGGTGCAGCCCAAGGATGTGGACAAGATCCTTGGAGAAGCAAGGACAACCACATGCATCCTAGACCTCTGCCATCCCAGCTAGTTAAGGAGGCCAGAGGGGGTTGGCAGAGTGGGTGAAGGTGGTGGTTAATTCCTACTTACAAGAAGGCAAGATTCCAGCAGTCTTAAAGGAGACCATCATAAAACCGCTGTTGAAAAAAACCATCATTAGACCCAAATCAATGAAACAACTTTTGACCAGTTTCCAATCTTCCCATTTTTGGGCAAAGTCGGGGAACGTGTAGTCGCATCATAACTCCAGGTGTTCTTGTAGAAAACTGATTATCAGGCTGGCTTTAGGCTAGGACATGGAACTGTAAGATGATCTATGCAGAGAGCTTGACGGGGAGTATGTCTCTGTTGGTTCTCCTGGACCTCTCAGTGGCCTTCAATACTGTAGACCACGGAATCCTTCTGGGATGCCTTGGGCTCGGAAGTACTGTTTTGCAGTGGCTCCAGTCCTTCCTCGAGGATTGTTCTCAGATGTTGTTGAGGGACACCTGCTCGGCCCCACAGCCTTTGTCCAGGTCTCGGCAGTGGCCAAGGAAGCTTTTGCACAATTAAAATGTGTGTGCCAGTTGTGTCCACACCTTGGGAAGTCAGACTTGGCCATGATGATCCATGCTGTTGTTACATTATGAATAGATTACTGCAACGCGCTCTGTGGGGTTGCTTTTCAAAACTGTTCAGAAGCTTCAAATAGTCCAATGGACGGCAGCCAGATTGCTCACTAGAGCGCAGGGTACAGAGGGCATACAACTCTCTTGTTACGTCAGCTCCACTGGCTGCCAGTCTGCTACCATGCACAATTCAAAGTGCTGACTTTGGCCTATAAAGCCCTAAACGATTCTGGCCCAACTTAACTATCCAAACATATCTCCCTCTGTGAACCAGCTAGGAGATTAAGATCTTCTGGGGAGGCCCTGCTCTCAGTACTGCCTCCTTCACAGGCACAGTTGGTGCAGACAAGAGACTGGGCCTTCTCAGTGGTGGCCCCTCGGCTGTGGAATTCCCTCCCTAGTGAAATCAGGTCATACCCCGCCCTCCTGACCTTTAGGAAAAGCTAAAAACATGGTTGTAGGACCAAGCTTTTTGCTGGCAATTGAGGAGTGCAATGTGTAAACTCAGAATAGTGCAATGACAACTGGAACAACCTCTGACTATGGTATTGGATTGTATGATTTTAAATTAATGGTTTTAATGTTGATATGTTTTAGTGGTTGCTTTTAATCTATAAGTTTATTCTACTGGATTGATGTTTTCGGCCTCACATTTTTACCTATAGATGTTAGCTGCTCTGAGTCCCCAATAGGATGAGAAGGGCGGGGTAAAAATGCGGTAGATAAAATGAAAATAAATTCTAAGGACATAGAGTAAGCAGGATTGAAGAAAACCACACAAAAGACAATAATAGAAGAAAAACAGTTTATTCCATTAACAGAAGTTGTATAATCTTGTTCTTTCAGGATTCCTTTTCATTTTCAAGAAAAGATAAAGCATAATCTGAACATTTTCAGCTTCTGCATATATATATATATATTTATATTATATATACGAACCTTTGAACCTTTACATCCTGAAGAATTCCATCTACAGGAAGAGAAAACAATGATTCCAATGACAAAGGAACCAAAAAAAGGTACAGAAAACTTGCCTCTTGATGAAAGAGATGTGCATACAACCATGTCCATTCAGAGCACTGACAACCCAAAGAACTACCTGTCACTTCAAGAACAGGACACATTTGCTTCATTTGGGACATTTTGGTTTTAGAATTTCACTAGCACTTATTTCCAAACATTTACAGTGACCTAAATCTTCTAATTTGCCCTCCCTGCAGCATGAAAGACCCCTTTGCACTCAAGTCCAGTAGAGTGCTTTATATTGCAGTTAAATTAAAAGCATTGCTCTTAGTTTCCAAACTTGTGGTGGATCATAAATTAAAATTTCTCTTGCAGAAACAAATCCATAAAAGATGTTATGTGTTATATGCACACATGCTTTGGTATTTCCATCTATTTGCTTGATGGAACATTACTACTCGGAAATAAAAATCACTGACTAAAGCATAATGCTGTATTGTTACTTTCATGGTATTGTTATCATTGCTGGGCAAGAGTATTAAATCAACTAAATTTTGCCATTGTGGGGTTTCTGCATAATAGTAGCAAATGGGCAATAAGGTACAGAGAGTACAGGCAAGAATGGTGTGTAAGCTTTCAAACACACCAGTGATATGTGACACTCCCTCAATCTCTCAAGGCCCGAAGTGGGGTAAAGGCTGCCTCTATGGTCTTACTCTCCACAGTATGAAAAAAACCCAGGTCTCAACAACTGCTTCTTCTGCAAAGAGCTCATGTAAGTCCACATGTAACTAGGCACAGCAGCCTTGTGAATTTTATCAGAAATCACAAGGTAGCCATCTCAAAAAGTAAACTGCCCTTCCTGTAAACTAACATGCAACTCCCTCCCACCGGACTGAAACATAGTCCTCTCCCTGCTGGTTTTGACCTTGGCAGAAGCAGAGCACAAAATGCAGCAGGAACAGGGCTGTCAGTGACAGACATTTTCTTCCAGAATTCTTTGTGATGAATTTGAACTATCAGAAGGCTAACCCTACTCATAAACATCATCTTCATCTTCAAAGAAGAAAGAATCCCTCTCCAGATTTTCTGATTCATCGTCATAGGAAATATTGTCATCATCAAGATCTTCATCATCATACTCTGGTTGCCAATCAGGGACATACTCCTCATCATCATCCTCCTCCTCCTCTTTGCCATCATCTGTGTCAGGTGAATCCGATGCCTCCTCAAAAACTAGTCTGTTAAAAAATTAAATTTAGTGGTCAGTACATGTTATAATTTTCACCTGGTGCTTCATTTGTGACCTGATGCCAGATCATTCCAACCCCATTACACTCAAAAGTTTCAACCTCCACAATAGCAGTCCAAAAGATCCACTGCAAATTCTTAATGACATCAGTAATCTACAAACGGGATGAGTTGTTGTAGCTACCATTATGATTGCTAGCTTGACATTTTATGCAGTCACTTATTACTTTGTTCCTGCATCTTTTTAAAAATCCTCGTTGTGGTTCGTTTGTTTAATGTAAGTATATTAATAGTATGCTGTATTACCAAATGTTTTTAATGGATGTTGTGCACAAATACAGAAGGAGCAAATGAATCCAGACATACGATAGATCCAGGCAGCACAGGTTAAATATTTTAATTAACCATACCCTTACTCTAGATGTTACCCTGAGTCATACTGCATCTCTCATTAAGAAAATAGAACTGTTGCAACCTAGTTCTATTATCCTGATCATCCATGAAATCAAACTCACTCTGTATAACCAGGAGTGGTATTAGGCACATTGGATAACTTCATCTCCCTCTGTTCAGAGCCCTGTCGTGTCTGAAATCCCACTCGGAAATCCTGCCGTGCAAAAAGAAAGGTCAGATGTTGGCACCAGAACCTTTTCCTCTAAACAAATTACACCAATTAAGAATCCAAGAACCTGGAAAAATATAGTTCTCACCTGGGTAGCATGTTGCAAAATCGCAAGAAGCCGTTCTTGGATCCTGCGTACCAACTCTAGACCAGTATTAAAATGCCCTGCTTTGAGCAGACGAATGGATGAAGCAAGATCTTGGCACTGCAGCAATGTCTCTTCTGAAATAAAAGGTCAAAACATCAATATTATTCAGGCTACAGTCAAAGTAGAAACAACCACAAGTATAGCTGAATCAGCTAACCCACAAATGTTGCAGATAAGCAGGCAGGTCTCATTTTTCCTCACAGTGAATTTCAAAATAAATTTAGAAATGCAATGCAAAATAGTGTTCCCATTTTTTTCTTCCTTTGTTATTGAGGACTGGACAAAAGAAGAGTTCAAACTTTGATTTTTCACCTTGCCACTTGCTCAACCTCCTCCTCTCTTGCTTGTTATGGAGTAAGAAATCCAACTTGTTGTAATGGACTGAGGCTAAGCATGTAGTAGAGACTTGAAGGAAGAAATAAGCAGTACTAACAGTGAGCATATCCAGTCTCAATACATAAGACACTTAAAAAGCTATACCCTCAAGTGCAAAGAAGGACAGAACATGCTTACTTTGCAATGTATATTGCAGCCACAGTTCCCAATGTCCAACTAAGCTAGTCCACACCATTTATATCCCACTTTTTTCCCAACATAGGACCAAAAGCAGCCTATCATGTAAGTTTAAAAAATAGCTAAAATTATTTATAGTACAAAGTTTTTTTAATCCACCAATCTATCTAAAACATTGAATTTAAAATAGTGAAAAACAAAATTGAAACATAGTAAATCATAATGATTAAAATATTTTAGGTTGGAACTAATTAAAAGTTAATAAAGTGTGTAAAAGCTGAAAGTGTGTTTAAAGAAAAAGGTATTTGTTTGACAGCAAAAAGAGAACAGAGAGTGGGCCAAACAAGAATATGTATTTCGACATGCAGTACTCAAGCTGTAAACGTCTTGAAACTCCAGTAGTCTTCACCTTAAAACTTGCTCTCTGTTAGCAGTACATATCCCACATCCAACAGAATACAAGCTTGAAAGATGGCTGGATACAGTTTGATCATCCTTTATCTGAAATTCTGAATTCCAAAATACTCCAAAATCTTAAATGTCCAAATTGGTAACTAAAGTAGTCACGTCATTGCTTTCTGATGGTTCACTGTACATAAAATTTTGTTTCATCCACAAAATTATTAAGCATTATTCTGTTTAAAAATTACCTTCAGGCTGTGTGTAGTGTGTATCTGAAACATAAATGCATTTCACATTTAGACTTTGGGCCCATGCAAATAAGAGATTTCACAATCTGAAAAGATCTGAAATCCAAAACACTTCTGGATCCAAGCATTTCAGATAAGGGGTAGTCAACCTGTGCCATTATTAATACAGGTAGTTTATTCCAGCTGCAAACTTTCTATAAACTGCTTTTCAATGAACTATTATTGAATGCTTTTCAGGCTGGAGTAAATTGGAAAACGCTGACCATGAAATCATTGTGGGATAAAAGCCTGTGCTGGCCAAAGTTTAATCACAGAATAATTTGAAAAGTTAAGAGAAAAACAAGACTTTAGTAGATTAAAAATTATGCAATCATGCTTTCACATACCACAGAGCTAAAACCTAGCCCAGGTATATGGATGGCAGTGATCCAGTATGATGCCAATGAGGAAACAGTTATCATTTTCCCCAATCATCAGTGGTCTCACTACTAGTATTCTATTACCCTATCTTTTAAATGTAGTGCCAGTCACCTGTATGGTACCATCATCTCAATTACTTTTACTAACCCAAAAGGATCTGCAAAGCATTGGTGTGCAGCTCTAGGTTTTCTGACTGCTGTTCCATGATATCCATCTTTTCAGTATCTTGATTATAGTAGCTGTAAACACAGGAGTAAGCCAGTACCTGAAAGAGAATACGTATCACATATCACCATGTTATAGACTAGAAAGAAGAGTGGTAAGAAAGCAGAAATCAATAACTGTGCATCAGCCAATGAGGAGGAGATAGAGGCCTTTCCTAAATCTCTAGAACAATGGTTCTCAACCTGTGGGTCCCCAGGTGTTTTGGCTTTGGGGTTTATGACCATAAGTCAAAATGATTAGGACTCTCGTATGAGGGACCAGGGATCAATGAGAGATCATACATTTCACATTCAGAGCAATTTTCAACACTTTCCCCATAAGGCTGGGTAATAATCCTCCATGAAACTCTGATGCCATTCAGCATGAACAGTACTGGGGTAGAGACCAAAATTACAAAATTTCCTCAACAGTTCTGGCACCAATGCTTCTGTTTCCTCTGAATATTACAGAGACCTTTAAAACCTTTTTGAAGTGATTCTGGAATATAAGGGCATTTTCTGAACAAAATGAAAAAAATGCAACAGGAGTAGAAAGCAATACACATACATCACAGCCGTCCCCAAAACCTTTCTCTGAATTACTTACTTTCCGTGCCTGTTCCAGCATTTTGCAGGCATCAACAACAAATTTCAGCGTCCGGATTTGTGGCACATCACTGACAGTGGAAACCCTATTACGCAAATTCATAGCAAATTCCTAAAATGGAAAATGACAGTGATTTCTCCTGCTCTCTATTTTTTTCTGTTATTTATGAAATTGTGCTATTTGCAGGTGTGCACACCCTCCCAAGGAAGCGAATGATTAGAAACTTACTATGGCCACCCAGCTATCATCACTCCCGGAGGACTGTTTCACAGAATCAGAGTTGAAAGAGACCCAAAAGGCCATCCAGTCCCATCCCATTCTGCCATGCAGGAACACACAATCAAAGCACTCCTGACTGCTGGCCATCCAGCCTGTTTAGAAACCTCCAGAGAATGAGACTCCACTACACTCCGAGGCAGCAAATTCAACTGTTGAACAGCTCTTGCTCTCGGGAAGATTTCCCCAATGTTTAGGTGGAATCTCTTTTCCTCCTATTTTTCAACTCTGCTTGGCCAACTAGCCAACCATTATCAACACATAGACACAGAGTCCACTTGACATAAATAATTGCCTTGTCTGAAAAGCATAGTGTTCTTCATAGTTCGTTTCTGACATTAGTATTAAGCTCAGCCGCTTATGCATTTTCGTGTTCACCATGTTCGTTATAACTTGATGAAGTGCATGAATCTATTGCTCTTCATAAAGAACTGGCAAAAAGAACTGCTTGTTTGAAAAGCAAATTGTTCTTCATAGTCCATTTCTAACACTAGTAGTGAGTTCAGGTGCTTATGGATTTTTGTGTCCATTATGATTGGCATAACTTGATAAAGAGCATGAATCTGTTGTTTTTTTGAAAGTTTTAAAACATCAACATTGATGAAAGTAATTACAAAATAGATGAGAAAAGTCGCTTCTTTATAAAGCGGTGTATAACAGCATATTATTTTTGAGTAAAGATCAACCAATATCTATCCTCTAACATTGATAACATAGCCACCACAAAAGGTTTCTTGGAGCCTTGGTTTTTTGACCTGTTCCTGGGGATATCTGAGGTGCAGATTCAGATAACTGTATTGGCTAGACCACATTGGCTATAGTTTCTTAGATGATATGGTTTTCTATGGGCGAGCAAATGGCAACTAGTAGATGGCATATGTTCTGTACCTCAAAAACTAAATCTGATAGGGGGAAACAGGTGCCATTTTTCAAATTAACAGGTCAAATATACCCAGATACGGGGCTACCATTTGAGGCACCTAAATGTGTGTTGGCTAGTGATCCATCCCATCCCTCCAAATGGTTCAAGATATGGAACATACTTCTACAGAGATCTGCTGGGTTACTGGTTCACCTTATCAAGATAGTCCCTATTTCATCACCACTGAAATGGATTATACTGAAAGAAAAGATCACCACTGAACTGGATTATTTTGAAGAAAAAGCTTTTTTTTTCAGGACTGCATCTTCTTTTTCAAAAGATCATTCACAGTTTAAGGATCTGACATGATTGTTCTGAGGGAGAGAGTGGTTAAGATCCATCCCACCAAAAGCAGGAAACAGTGAGAGAACTGAAAGTCTGAGAGATGAAATCTTTTACAGTGATCTTAAAGATCTTTAAGGAACTTTAATTCCGGACATCCTTCCCACAAACAGAAATTCTGCAAGAGACCTGCAAAAACTATGTAATCTATTTAGCTGGGGCACATTTCATATCGTGGTCTCAAGAAGATTCAATCTCAGCCTTCTGATTCTGAACCTATCAATAACCCTTTCCTAAGATTTTTTTCTCACTAGATAAGGTGACAGCAATTACTAAGTCTGTCATTTAATTTATTGACTTGAGCTAATTATGGAACTACGGACTACAATGATCTAAGTTATAAAGAAACAGGAAGTAAGATGCAGAATCCAGGATAGGGATTCTCACCCTTGCTTGATGATGGAAAGTGCATCTTTCATTATAGTCTTGGAAACGCTTCTCCTGCCGTGCTGCTTTGCTCACCTGAAAGAAGGAAATGCAAAATATGTATTTACTGCATTTTTATCCTGCTCTATCTCCACCCTGAAGGGGACTCAGAGCGGCTTCTAGTTTGGCAATAATTCAATGCCACATTACAACATAGAAGCATACAAAATACACCAGGCAATAAGCATTAAAATAATAAGACAAACCATATAAATACATTTAAATAAATGGTTAAAAACATAGCACCTAATCCCACAATCATAGTCCAAGCCAATTTGTTTATATTAACTCCATGGTTGCATATTGCACTGTGATTGTACTAATCCCCAAACACTTGGTTCCACAGCCAAGTTTTAGCTTTCTTTCTGAAAACCAGAAGGGAGAAAGATGATCAAATGTCGCTGGGGAGGGAGCTCCATAGCCGAGGGGCCACCACTGAGAAGGTCCTGTTCTTCGTCCCCACCAGCCACATCTGCGAGGGGGGCATGACCGAGAGCAAGACCTCCCCAGAAGATCTTAACATCCGAGTTGGTTCATAGGCAGAGATACGTTCTGACAGGTAGGCTGGACCAGAACTGTTTAGGGCTTTATAGGCTAATCAAAGAATCATAGAGTTGGAAGAGATCTCAAGGGCCATCCAGTTCAACCCCCTGCCAAGAAGCAAGAAAATCGCATTCAAAGCACCCCCGACAGATGGCTATCCAACCTTTGTTCAAAAGCCTCCAAAGAAGGAGCCTCCACCACTTTGAATCGGTAGCAGATTGGCAGCCAGTGGAGCTGATGTAACGGGCAGGTTATATGTTCCCTCTATGCAACTCCGGTGAGCAATCTGGCTGCTTGAACGTTCTGAACAGACTTCAAAGACAACCCCACACAGAGCGCGTTGCAGTAGTCTATTCAAGATGTAACAAGAGTGTGGCCCACTGTGTCCAAGACTGGCTTCTCAAGGTATGGGAGCAGCTGGCACACAAGTTTTAATTGTGCAAAAGCTCCCCTGGCCACTGCCAAGACCTGGGGTTCCAAGCTCAGTGATGAATCCAGGAGAACTACCAAGCTGTGAACCTGTGATTTCAGGGGGAGCACAGCACAGGCTGTAACCCTATGCCCTTTTCGGGCTTACGACTGACCAGGAGTACCTCTGTCTTGTCTGGATTTAATTTCAATTTGTTTGCCCTCATTCAGATAGTCACAGTTGCCAATCACCGGTTCCCTGGATAAGCCTTCTTAGCAGTAGATGGAAAGGAATGATAGAGTTAGATGTCATCTGTATACAGATGGCATCAAACTCTAAAACTCCGGATGATCTCCCCCAGCTGCTTCATGTAGATGTAACAACATGGTGGATGATATTGAGCCCTGTGGGACCCCACAGGATAAAGTCTGTGAGACCAAGCAGGAGTCCCCCTGCAACACCTTCTGGGAGCAACCCTCCAGGAAGGACCACTGTAAAACAGCACCTCCCAGACTCATTCCCGCAAGGTGCCCCAGAAGGATACTGTGGTCTACGATATCAAAGGCCACTGAGAGGTCCAAGAGAACCAACAGGGACACACTCCCCTGTCCAGTTCCCTGTGTAGATCATCCACTTAGGAGACCAAGGCTGTCTCAGTTCTATGAACCGGTTTAAAGTCAGACTGTGACTGTACTAGACAATCTGTTTCTTCCAAGAACACCTAATGTTGTGAAGTAGCCACATGTTCCAAGTTATCTAGCGGAAAACATGCATCACTTATTCCTATTTAAATTTTGAGCGTACTCCTTATTTAGAATTGAATCCAGAGCAGTGCATGGGCATAAGCACTCTAAATTACAAATGCAATACCATTCTTTAAAAATTAGCAATAAAAAATCAAGATGATGCAAGCAAGAAACCACACAACCAAAGGAAAGAATATGATCAAATAATATCATTTGGCAAATAGGAATGTATTGAACCTGGTGCAATAAAGACGTAGTGTTGCTACCTATCTAATTTCCATAGGCGTTTAGGTGTTCTGAGCTGCAGAACTGTCCTTCTCCTTACTACACTTCTCCGACTGGTGAAACTTAGAGAAGAGTCAAAAGACCTAAGCTTCGCCTCTGGAATATAGATGGGAAATCAGATCTAGACTGATATTTATATTGTTGGATAGTCTCTCCCTCCCCCCTCAGGAGCCATCCCCACTACCTTCTTTGAGACTGCCTTTGGATGATCTCGTGAGTTTTAGTAACTACTTGTATGTGGTTTTGATGTGGATGTGAGGGACTGGGTCCCCCTGTTATGATCTGGTCATCAACCCTAATAAAGTTTACTTACTTCCTTACTAGAGAAGGATCTCATTGAATGATTTAAATTAATGCACAGATTCATATGACAGAATGCCATGCATGACTTGTGCTCTATAAGCATACACTCACCATAGCGGAACAGTTGTAATAATCTTTGTGGGTTGGTTTCCAAGGCTTCAAACAACGCCAACAAAATCCATGGTTACATTTGGCACAAGTCATACTGCATGTAATGAAAAACAATGGCCATTAGTTTAACTTGATGCTATGGCAAGACACTTCATTCCTCAAACCCACACAATAAGACAGAAATCTCTACAGTTACAAAAAAAACAGCTGTGGGGCTTTGGAGCCTTTATCAACACACTGGCTGAAAATGGTGGCCAAATCCCAAGATTTTAACATAATGATTTCCCATTCATACTGAACATAATTCAAGAAATCTGTTTCCAGAAAGGGTTATTTCTAAGATTTCATCAGGGAAATGACTTCACATTACTAACTGCAATGAAATTCATATAAAAGAATTGCAGTTCCTCCACCCCAATTGGAAGCTTGTTTGTAAGATACGACATGAAAAGAAATTGGGTTGCTGTAGGTTTTTTTCGGGCTAAATGGCCATGTTCTAGAGGCATTTAGAACATGGCCATATAATGCCTCTAGAACATGGCCATATAGCCCGAAAAAACCTACAACAACCCAGTGATTCCGGCCATGAAAACCTTCGACAATACATGTAAAGAAATTTGCAGGAGCAGGACTGCTAGTTCATAGGACAGTCTTTGCTTAATGGTCAGGACTGATAAGGGATATAGAAGTAAAACTAGAATGAGAAATCCCATTCTTTTCACACATGATCTTAACTATACTAAGAACATAACACTTGAACAAAGCTTTGGGCTTTGTCTTACCAATAATTCCAGGGTAACAAACTCCCTATGTAATCTTGATAAAACCAAACTATGGCCAACAAACAGACAAATTGCATGTTAAAACCAGGTATGTGGTTAAGTTAACTAGGGATGTCTTTCCTCACAGCACAATGTTTTTCACAAGGGAGAATTTTGTGGTACAGAGAGATTATGATGAAAACTTAATGAAGAAACTTCAAACTCTTCAAGATGCCCTTTCTCAATTCTTCCAGATAGCTGGATATTCTGCTATTCCTTCCAAAGTGCCTCTTCCTTAGGTCACTTCACAGCAGGGAAGAGGCCACTTGGCTAAGATGCCACATGGCAGTACTGTACTTCATAGTTTGGTCTTGAACTCAAGGTAAACCTTTACAGATACAAGCAATGACTGAGCTACAGGTCATCTAAAAATTATATCTAGACCTTATTCAAGAACTCTGGATGAATGATCCATTCCACATCTATTGTAACAACCACTTATAGTTAGTTAATGATTGTGCTGATTTTTAAAATCACCTTTTAGCTATTAAGAGATCTGTGCAGTTTTCCATGCACTAGGCCAGCTATTAAAAGCATCCTTTGCCAGAATACATATTGAGTCCTGAAGTATTGTTTCCCCCTTTCTTTAACAAATGTCCAAACTGTAATCTTTAGCCACTATAGGGAAGCATTCCATCCCCACCCCCACCTTTCAAAAAACATTCCTATATCTCTTCAGAAGAAGAAACAATTACATTATTTGAGCTGAGAGCATGACCAGAATATTGATGGACTTATTGACATCCAAGATTGAAGCAAATCCTTCTATAAGTTAATTACTCAACTGGCCCTTGGTATCTGCGGAGATTGGTTCCCAGATCCTGCACAAATATCCCAAAAATGTGCATGCTCACATCCCTATTAAAACTTGTAAGACAGCTGTGGAGTTGGTGGCGGGCCATGGTGGGCAGATGCAGCACATTCTTCTGGCTCCTACACCTGCAGGGACCATGCCAGCCAACTACTTCTGCCCAAGCCCATATCTGTGGGTTCATCATCTGCGGATTCAACCCACCACAGATTCAAAGAAGCACAATGCTGTACACTTGAGTCTAGAATGGGGAGCATACCAGCCACATAAGTTGGCTTATGGGACCAGAGGCAGGGGAGCCTAAAATTGCAGTGTGCTTGACAGATGATGCTTGCTGCCACCTCCACTGTTGCCCCACACCATTTTTAATTTGTACTTACAAACCTATTCTCTTGGCTTGCAAATAAATGGTCATCCTTCAGAGAGTGTGTGAATGTGAGGTGAGGGTTGCTGTGAGTTTTCGGGGCTGTGTGGCTATGTTTCAGAAGCATTCTCTTCTGGTGTTTCACCCACATCTATGGCAGGCATCCTCACAGGTTGCGAGGTAAACTTCACAATAGCTGAGGATGCCTGCCATAGATGTGGGTGAAACATCTGGAGAGAATGTTTCTGGAACATGGTCAAACAGCCCAGAAAACTCACCGCAAACCAGTGATTCCGGCCATGAAAGCCTTCAACAGCACAATGTGAGGGGAGCTTATAAACTCCTGTTAAAAATACCATAAAGCTGAAGCGGAGGCAACGGTTAAGTCCTGCAAGCTTCCCACTTCTGTTCTGTGAAAGAAACCCGGTGCCTCAAAGGTAGAAGCAGGTGGCTAGTGTATTCTCACCATGGATTCAGATGTACAATATTGTGTACATTTGAATTTGTGATGTGTTGAATCCACTAATTACAAGTCCACGGCTATGGCAAGCCCATCCTTTCTACTTTTCTTTTCCTTGTCCTGCAGCTTCTCGCCTCATAAATGATCAAATGGGCACCAGTTGACTATCATGAGGGTGAGACTTGTAGCAGAGAAGGAGCAAGAGAAAAATGAATGCTGAATCCTTTCTTAACATCCCTCAAGTTCTCCCCTCCTAGAGAGTTTTCTGACAAGAAAGATGCAAAAGGACAGAACAGCGTATTATATAGCACTGGTACAATTAATTACCCAACAGCCAAAAAGCTAAGGAAAGCTCCCAAACCCATCTGAGACGTGATCTCTAAGCCAAAGAGTGCAGAAAAGGTTACTCACTGGAGACAGCCCTCGTTCTTCTCTATTTGAGCTTGGCAACTTGGACAGCGTTTGGAAATTAGTTTAGCCAGGTGCTTGCTTTGGGCTTCCACAGTCATCCCCTCATAGAAGCCGCCATCATCCATCCACTGGGACATGTGGCTGCAGCTAGCAGGATAGTGAGCCTGCAAGACAGGGAGAGCCTGAACTGCATGGAGAGCAAAAACCCACAGTAGTGCTCTTGCAACCCCCCCCCCCCCCAAAAAAAAAACAACAGCAAGTTCCTCCTCTAAGCCTTATCTTACGCCTACCTCCGGGAAATTGCAGTTAAAGCAGGAGATCCAAGAGCACTTTGAACATGCTTCTCCACAACCAAGGCCTTCCTTGCAAAGGATCTGGTCACAGCCCTGAGGATTCGTGCACCAGGTAAGGTTTGAACAGCATTCAACATAACCCCTCAAGAGTGCTTTCTCATACTGCAGAGGGAAACACAGAAAGGGCAGTTTTGGGATCCTCAAGCAAAATATCAGTAGCGAATTTTACAACAAGCTCAGAAAAAAGTTATGACACTATTAGGAATGGCCAAATCAGAAACATACAAAGATACAAACTCAGTTCAAGCCTATAAGGGGTAGAAATGATTTTGTAAGGACAAAAGCTGGTTCTTGACAATCACCTTGAAAGTGGTGTGAAAATCCACACAAAGTTGAAATCCACAGAAAGTGGATTTCAATGGACTGAGCTTACCCATTGAAACTTTTGTGCCTACCTTGGCAATGACTTCCTTGGAGGAAATAATAGAACGGATAAAATCAGTAGTGGGTTGTGCGGGGCAGTCAGAGATAGGACATATGCAGTTCAGAATCAAGTTTTGTTCAATCCGAGTTGTCAAGTACTCATTCCAACAGGACTAATTGAAAAAACGAAAGGAAAAGCAGGGAGATAAAAATTGGACTGTCAGTTCTAAATATGTGCAGACAATTACCTTCATGAGCAGTAAGGAAGCTATTTGCTACGTCTTATGGCTAAATGTTATGGGTGGGGTCAGTAGAAAGGTGGAAACAATATTCTAGCATAGATGTGTGAAAATAGTAAGCAGACTGGATCATGATACTTGAACGCAGCCTATTTTGTATCCACAGCCACTGCTAAGATTTACCGAATTGTAACTTACATTTTTATTATTTTATATACTTATGTACTTGTATTTTATGCGTGTTGCACTTTTGAGTGCTTTCGTGAGCCAGCCCGAGTCCCTTCAGAGAGATGGTGGAAGGATAGAAATAAAGTTTTATACTCAAGCATAAGCCAACCTGAATATAAGTTGAGGCACCTAATTTTACCACACAAAACTGGGGAAAAGTATTGACTCAACTATAAGCCGAGGGTGGGAAATTCAGCAGCTATTTCAAAATAAAAATTGATACCAATAAAATTACATTAATTGAGGCATCAGTAGGTTAAATGTTTTTTAAAAAAATATTTACATAAAATTCTGTTAAACTAGAAGATTGGGCAGACATTAATAAAATGAAATTAAATAAGGACAAGACCCCAAAAACAGTAGGATAGGGGATACACGGCTCAGTAGTGCTACATGTGAAAAGCAAAGACAAAAGCTCTTTTGGAGTGCGTTAACCGAAGTGTAGCTTTCAAGTTGAGAGAAGTAATACTCCTGCCATCAAGATATTAGTGGACGCATTTAATATCTTTCTAATAAAGACAATGGGTGGTTCCCTGTAGTGCAGTTATGGATTCCTCGTCTAGACATATGGATCTGGAAATATTCTACATTCAGTAATATTATGTATTTACAATTGTGGCACAATTGCCACCACCCTCTCCTACCAATACCTTTTGTGAGCTTTTAGGGTTGCCTAGTGATGCAGCGGATTAAACCAATGAGCTGCTGAACTTGATGACTGAAAGGGGAGTGGGGTGAGCGTCCACTATCAGGCCCAGCTTCTGCCAACTGAGCAATTCGAAAACATGCAAATGTGAGATCAATAGGTGCCACTTCTGCGGGAAGGTAACAGCGCTCCATGCAGTTATGCTGGCCACATGACCTTGGACGTGTCTATGGACAACGCCAGCTCTTCGGCTTAGAAATGGAGATGAGCACTACCCCCCAGAGTCGGACACAACTACACTTTATGTCAGGGGAAACCTTTATGCTGCCCTTATCAATACCTTATTAGTCAGCAGTTACACTGATCAAAGGAGATCTGTTCAGCAGGTGACTGGGGTGCAGGAAGATGACATTTTCACACCCTCCTGCCAGCAATCAAAGCTGCGACAATTAGAAACAGGACGCCTGTCACAATTCTTTTTTGCAGCCTTGTTTGCTGGTGGGAGGAAGTTGGAAACAACGTTCTCCTGCACCTCAATTACCACAGACTACACCCCCATCGTTCCTGCTGCTGGTTGTAAAGCTAAGGCATGAGAAATTACTTCATCATGTATTTGCAAGCAAGTTATACAGATGTAGGGTACTGGTGAAAAATTAGCTTGAAACTGGGCTGTACTATATGCACTTTCTCTTTTAAAAACTGGTTGGTAGGGTTGAAATACTGCTTTACTGGAGAGGCTATCATACTAGTTACATACCTTCACATTCACCAAAAAGACCAATTCATTTCAAGTTTGCATATCTTTCTCTCATCCTCCTTTGGCCCTCTGGAAGCCTATTTAAAGTTCTGGTCAAGTGTTTTTTAAATAATTTTTGAAGTCATATGATACTTTATTCTTTTACTTGTGTGCCCTACTCCAAAAACTTTTTTTTATGTTGTCCAACTAATGTGTATCAACAAATATTTGTTTTTAAAAAATGAATGGAAGCCAATCCTCACCTTGCAGCAGTAGTGCATGCAACACAGAACAGGTGGATTGTCTGCTTGACTCAATGGATTCAAGCAGACCGGACAGTGGGTGACTGGGCTTGAAGGGGGCTGAGGGTTTCGCACTTGCAGCCCCGAGGAAAACAACAGTTGCTCTGAATCTTCTGAGTAGCGCTGGATCAGAACATCCACATTCCATTTGCAGTGTATGAGCAGGTGCTGGGCGATATCAGTAGTCACACTTAGAGTGTCTGCAACCCTCTGTATTGTTTGGTTCATCAGCAGCTCAACTTCATCTTGATTCATAGTACGCCCCATGGGAAGCAGCACCGTCTCCATCAGCACTTGTTCAGTGCCAAGGCCAAAGGTGTCCAACCTGACAACAAGAACAAACTTATCAACAACATGAAGGCAGAATCCCACTCTAGCTATTGTTTACCATATTTTCAAGTAACCGAATAGTCAGGTTTCTGATTCTTTTCTCTAGAAATGGAGAACACTCACTCACTACACAGTAGGTGCTAACTGAGACTTCACATTTAAGCTCTTCTTAATTAAGTCTGCAACCACCGATTTCAGAGGTAATCTAGCTGGAGATATAAAAGCCAAAAAACTGGCCAGATTTTTTTTTACTTTGCTCCTTCACTGCAACCTTATTTTTGTACCATCAAGCCTGACAGTCCAGAAGGACTCAAAACTTTGTATATTTTAATGACATTTTGGTGGGTTCTCTCATTTAAAAGCAAAATAAGGTGTTACCTGAACGGTGAAAATTTATTGCTTGCGTTTGGCTCAGAAGGGGGCTTTTTCTTCTGACAATCCGTGCTCTGAAAGATGAGCTGAGCTTGGCCTCTGTGAGGTGTAGTGGGTTCTGTGGAGATATACTCCAGGAGCTGTGGGCTGTCTTCCTGTCGCCGGATGTAGCCCTGGCTGAGCAGATGCAAGATGCAGGACAGGACATCAGTGCTACTGCAGCAAAAGCTTAAGAATTTCAGAGCTGACCCAGACTCCCACTTCTGACAGGCATCAATAACCTGAAAGTGGATAAAAGTAAGAGAGCGAGAGAGAGAAATTAGTTTCTGCTCTGACTACCAACCACACTGATTACAAGAATGGGCCATTGCACTACATACTTTAAAGACCAAGTTGTCAATGTGTATCTCTTTCTCTTCTTTCAAGATCTGGATGAGGAGACAACAGATGATGTTCCTCTTCCTTTCCAGGGCGCTGCCTTCATCCTCTTCCACATTCAGGTACGTCTGCTTGGGCAACAGCCACAGGCGCTGGCCAGATAGCTGGGACAACAACCTTTCATTCAGTTTCAAGACATCTGGAATCAAAGGAAATGCGACTTCAGAGCAGCTAAGGCATGGCACACTTTCTGAATTCAGGGCACAAGTTGTCTTCTGAGATGCCCAACGAGGAAAACTCTCCACACAAGCAAACAGCCCCGACACATCCATGAACTCCCTGGAATTAGCTAGGTCAAGATCCCCTTCTTTCCTGTAACAGGAAGCCCTTCAATACTTACTCTGACTCTGGCTGAGGATCCCATTCTCCTTCGCTAGAGGTTTCAGTGCATGATTCAAAAGGACAGGGGAGAGACCAGTGGCTTGCAATAATGTTTCTACAGAGACCTCCTAGGAGCAAGAAACAGGAAAAGAAAATGAATACACAGAAAGAAGAATTTGTTCTGGCAGACTAAATTCTTTTGAGAAATACAGCAATGCAGCACCTCTAATGTAGCCTTAGAATTGAACTAGCCTATGAGCAGGGCTCAGACTGGAAACTGGAAAGAGAAACAGTTACCAGGTAAAAATTGGTTGCATAAAGAAGACTCCACCTAGACCTCGCCATCTTTTAAGTATCTTCCCTGGCTATGGAGGCATACCTTGCTTTAAAATGTCTCTAGGGTTTAATCCACTAGACACCTATGTCTGTCTAAAAGTGCCATTCCTACTCAGTGGAAGAGAAATACTCCCCCCAGTGGTGTCAGCCAATCCTCCAAGCTTGAAGCTGTAGGTGTGAATCAACTCGCAATGGACTAGACAGGAGAACTCATTTTTTAGGTTACTTACAAGGATTTGTAGGGATAAAACATATTTAGAATGTACAGTTTAGCATCTCTTATCTAAAATGCTTTGGACCAGAAGTCTTCAGTATTTTGGATTTTTTCCTCAGATTTTGGAATCTTTGCATATGTAAACTGAGATATCTTAGAAATGGGACCCCAAGTCTAAACACAAAATTCTTTTAGCTTCATATACATTTTATACACATAGCATGATGGTAATTTTATGCACAAAACTTTTAATAGTTTTGTGCAGGAAATAAAATTTGTGTATCTTGAAACAATTGCTTCATTATAATTTGCAGTTAAAAAATAATTTCCACAGACATCTTCAATGATTGAGGTATGCCTATGATGTCCCAAAGCTTCAAGTTTGCTAGCGGTACCGGCATCTTGAAGGATTATTGTCTGTTTCACAACAGGTATTTTTAAGACACTTTTTAGATTCAACAAATATAACTATTTCAATTATTCTGGGCACCAGAGAGCACATAGATACTACCAATTCAATTCCACCTTCTATTCCGCCCTCCCATCCATTTTAGTCATGCTAGGATAAAGGGAAAACGGAATATGCCAATGTGATACAAGAACTGCCTCCCACTGGAGCAGTTTCTCAACCTGGGGTGGGGACTCTTGGGGGGGGGGGGGTCAAAGGCCATCAGAAAACATATATTTATGATGGTCTTAGGAACCCCTTTAGCAGAGAAGGCCTGTCCTTCTCTTCCTTTTTGGTAACAAATGGTGAATCCTCCCACCAAAAGCCCTCCACCGCTGTGATTGGCCAGCCTCTCAGCCAAGGGGCGGGCCATTTCTGAGATTCCAAGCGAGGATGGGAGAGCAGGCATGCTTGGTGCATGGCAACGTGGTGCACATGTGCAGGCGAGGGAGAGCATACAAGGCTGGAGGGAGGCTCACACCAGCTAGTCCCTTCAAGAGGTTCCGTATGGGAAGTTTGACCCAATTCTATTGTAGGCGGGGTTCAGAATCCTCTTTGACTGCAGGTAAACTATACATCCCAGCAATTACAACTCCCAAATGTCAAGGTCTCCAGAGTTAGTTTAATATTATTTGGGCCCCAAAGCCAAATCAATCAATGGGACTTGCAATTAGTTTTCATCTTTCTGAGTGTTACATTGCACCTGGTACAGGGAGGGCCTGTTAGAAGAGAATGTATTTCATCCTATGAATCATAAACAGCCAGGCTGGCAAAACCAGTAAGAAAAAAGGCACTCAGGACCTGAGCACTGTTGAAGCAGAGAAGGATGTACATCTGCAGTGTAGACACATGCAGTTTGCAGCCCTGGTACTCAAGCTCTGCATGTCCCAGCCATGTCCACTGTAAATGCCGTGGTTTTGTATGCTCCAGCCCAAAGCGGCTCTGACCTATGAGAGATTAAGAGTATGGTCACTGAGAGAGAGATACTGACAAGACTGACAAAAGAACATAATGAGCCTTTTGGTCCAGGCAATGTGAAGATACAAGACATCACAGATATTTCCTTCAAGGACATCATCAGCCATCACACAAAGTCATTGTGTTCAAGGTTATTGGCCAAATATTGAAGTAAGGAGAAATAAACAGTCACACGAAGCCAGGTATTGAAATTGATGACTGTCAGTATGAGTCATGTAATCTTAACGTTTTCCCCTAAATTTCACAAAGTTACATTTTTGTACTTTGCATAGAGGTCAAAGTAATTATGCAGATTTCCTGCACCTCCCAGTCACAAGGATAGTATATCACTATACTGGGGCTAAAATTTCAAGTAACAAAATAGGAGGTTTCTTTTTCCTTTATGTAGGATCTTTCAATTAGCCGGTTCATCCACAAATTATTAATCCCTTGAGTGCTGCCTGACAGGAACTCTGACCCAAAGTGCAGATTTCTGTATGGAAAGTTCTATGCCACTTGTTCCCTGGTTTATGGACACTTCCCTATTGTGGGGCCTCAGAAGAAGGTGGGATGGATCTGCTCCCCACCTGGGAAAGTCAGCATGGCTTGTAGGGATGATCTCACCCTCCCCAGTTTGGAATCAAGGGCAGCCCCACACTCACTCTGAGTGTAGAAGTCGGCAAACTTGCCCAGCTGCTGACTGAGGGATGATGGGAAAAATTTGTCAGGCTCTTCCAGGTAACAATGTGTAGAGATAGTCCAACAGCGTGGAGACAGAGCCAGCACTTTCACCTCTGTCTCTTCCTCCTGAGAAAATGATTCCTCGTCCATCATCTGCGAATAAAACAGACCCAACATCAGGTTCATTGCTGAAGATGGCTTAGCAGCAGAGCCAGTCAGGAAAGCATAAGATGAGAGCACGGCTTGCAAAGTAATAATAATAATAATAATAATAATAAATTAATAATTAATAATAGTAATATTAATAATTAGTATTAACAATATTAATAATTAGTATTAACAATATTAATAATTAGTATTAATAATATTAATAATAATTATATTACTGCAAAGTCTCTGGCACAAGCCAGAAAAGATGGTCCCAGTGGTGAGTGGCACACTGGGTGCAGTGCCTAAAGACCTTGGCCTGCACTTAAACACAATCGACGCTAACAAGATTACCATCTGCCAGCTGCAAAAGGCGACCTTACTAGGATCTGTACGCATTATTCGCTGATAAATCACACAGTCCTAGACACTTGGGAAGTGTCCGATGTGTGATCCAATACAACAGCCAGCAGAGTGATCTTGTCTGCTGTGGACTCATCTTGTTGTGTTTCAAATAATAATAAATCTTTATTTATATCCCGTTTTTCTACCTCAAAGTGGCTAACAACGTATTAAAATCATGTAAACAACAATCCATATATATTGATAATAAGTATAAAACATCATAAAATAAGCAATTTTAAATAACAGTAATATACATTCACATTAGGCATCATTTCAGATTATATTTAACTTTGTTCCAGTCCAGTTTCTTAACATTACAGCTTTCACTTTTGGAAAGGAGATCCAGGACCCTCTGTTTCCCTGCTGCACTGACCTCTCCTTCCTCCTCTTCTTCCTCTTCACACTTCCCATCATGGTCAAATTCAAGCAGACATTTGTCGAGTTGTTGCAGCTGGAAGAGGTGAAATTGCTGCTGCTGCTCCTCCTGCTCACTCAAGTTTTTCAGCATCTGCTGAGGGAAACGGTTGGGGAAGCAGAGCCCAATGTGCTCCACCACGGCACACTCCAGCCACGACTTGCCCCGGGACAGGAGCCGGTCTCCAAGGTAGTACCTGCAGAGGAAAGAAGGTCAGAAGAAAGAGAGGACCAGGCCGCCCGCATCAAACACAGTTCCTCCCCGCCTGCCCCTCTTACTCCCCTTGGATGCCTAGGGTCCAGTCCGTTTCCCTGCAAGAGTCAAAGCCATTTCAACCCATCACTCTAGAACTTGCATTCGAGAGTCGGCCTTCGCTCTTACTGCTCTCCCTGCTTGAGACCCTCTCCCTCCTTGACTCTGCACCCCTTCTCCACCACCAAAGTCTCACCGGTAAAAGTGCTCAAAGGTGTTGGCCAACTCCAGGCCTGCCAAGAAGAGGATGGGCTCCAGGCTCTGTTGCAGGCACCGCAGGGTCTCCACGTTGCCTGAATCCGCCCAGCTTTTTTGGATCCAGCGGTCGATGTAACGAGCAAACTGCTCACTCACCTGGAAGTCACAACACAGAGGGTGCCAGGTGAACCAGAGCAAAGGAGATGCTTCAGAGAGTTCACCATACAAAAGGGGATAAATGGAAGTAAATACAGATGGGAGGAACATGTGGCTACAACTTCTCAGGGAAAGAGCCATGTTCAAAGCCCAGGACTGAGGTCTAAAAATTGATTTTGAGCTGGGAACAAAATAAGGCCTCACACTGTGAAATGATGGTTTGCTTACTCAGGTCAGGAGTAGGGAGTGGTGTTGAACTTCAGAGACTGATTCCTGAATTGGTGGGCTGCGGAACTCAGGAAGATTCCCCAAAGCCCTCCCTGATCTTGCCTGCCCACCCACCCACCCACCCTTACTCACCCACCCTTACTCACATGCATGGCTGTCAGGAAGGAGAGCTGCAGCAGCCCCCCAGAGAAGCCATGGCACAGGGCCAACATGAAGGACATCTGCTGCCCAAAGAGCTCCTCCATGGCTGTTCGGAGGCGCAGGTAAGTGTTGCAGTACTGCTCCACGAAGTCTGAAGCCTGCCAGGAAGTCTCCAGGAACCGCTTCACCTGGATAAAAACACAGAGTCACAAGCAACATTACAAGATCCAAATCCACAAGAATTCCTTAACATGCACATTCACTAGGGTGTTTGGATCCCTTGTGAAAGTTCTCTTGTTGCTGGAAGCTTTTTCAGGGAGAAATGATACGAAGATTTCAGGCTGCTGACCTGTTTGGGACAGCTTTGAGTTTTATTTTATCTTTTCTGTATGCAAACAGCCAAGAGAGACTAAGTATATCCTAAGAGTGGGAGTACTCGTTTTAAAATGAAAACACTATATTGTCACATACACAATCTGAAGCCAGGAATAATCCTTCCCTTGAAGAACCTGATTTCACATGCAGATCCACTGTTTGGCCTCATAACTCCCAATACTGATACCCCAAGCATTCCTTAACATACGCACACTGAAAAAATATAAGCAATGCTGCAAGAGAAGTCGATGGGCTGTTATAGAAGATGTCACTATAAATATGTCACTTTGCATCTGAATTTGCAGGATTCTGCACCACAATCCCCTGCTTGGCACACACATTTAGCCCCTGTGATTAGACCACACCATCACATGACAAGCCTACCTGCTGTTGGACAACACCTTTCCAACACTGTGTGATGCCTGTTGTGCTACTAGGTTTCTTCACAACTGCCTTGGCAGTCCCAGAGCTTGATTCCTTGTTCTTCCCATTCTTCCCATCTGCAAGATGAAATGAACACAAAAATCGTAATGGCTCTTGGAAAACAGGCACCAAAGCCCTCAGACAGCCATCTCCAACCTCTTATCCATTAAGAACTTTCACGGCATTCCTCAGCTACCCACACTAAATCCTTTCCCCATGAAAGCATCCTCTCCTAGGTTTAGAGCAGGGGTTCTCAACCTGGGGGTCCCCAGATGTTTTGGCCTTCAACTCCCAGAAATCCTAACAGCTGGTAAACTGGATGGGATTTCTGGGCACTGTAGGCCAAAAACACCTGGAGACCCACAAGTTGAGAATCACTGGATTAGAGGGACCTATATTCTTGTCCCTACCGGTATGACCTACTGTTTCAATGTATTGTTGAAGGCTTTCATGGCCAGAATCACTGGGTTATTGTAGGTTTTTTGGGCTATATGGCCAAGTTCTAGAAGCATTCTCTCCTGACATTTCGCCTGCATCTATGGCAAGCATCCTCAGAGGTTGCAAGGTCTGTTGGAACTAGGAAAATTGGGTTTATATATCTGTGGAATGTCCAGGGTGGGACAAAGAACTCTTGTCTGTTTGAGGGAAATGTGAATGTTTCAACTGGCAAACTTGATTAGCATTTGATGACCTGGCAGTTTTTAGGTGTGGCTTGTTAGTGCCTGGGGGAATCTTTTGTTGAGAGGTGATTAGCTGTCCCTGTTTGTTTCCTCTCTGGAGTTTCCCTGTGTTTGAGTGTTGTTTTGCTGTTATAATATATAATGTTAGAGTTTTTTAATACTGGTAGCCAGATTTTGTTCATTTTCATTGTTTCCTCCTTTCTGTTGAAACTGTCCACATGCTTGTGGATTTCAATGGCTTCTCTGTGTAGTCTGACATGGTGGTTGTTAGAGTGGTCCAACATTTCTGTTTCCCTGATAACTTCTGCTTTTCAGCTTCCCTGCCCCTGCTTACTGGATTTCACAGGAGGCTTCAGCTCCTCAGGTTCAGGACTGCTAGAATCCACATGAACCAGAAGGTGACTCAGACGCCGGACACGGGAGTTGAAGATGGCAGCTCGACTCTTGGTCTTACGGGATGCCTCCAAATTCTCCAAGTACTGGCTGAGGAGCCATGACAGGGGACTGATGCCACTGGGATCTGAAAGGCCAGAAAGCACCACATGATTCTAAAGTTACCAGAAAAAAAGGGACAAGTGTGACGAGCCTTAGCAGGAATGAAAGGGATCCTCCACCTGGAGAGGTGATGCTCTGCACTACGGGAGTAATCAGAGCTTCCCAGCAGGTCTTTCCCAGGGCCTGGGCAGCCTCATCATCAGGAAGGAAGCGATCGGCAAACACCTGCTCGTGGCGCAAGGCACTGTTCAATCTGCAGGAGGAAAGAAATGCAGCATGAGCTATCGACTTAATGGCTCAAAGCACAGGAGTTGGTGAATTTGGCAATGCAATTTGGGGATGGAGTAAAGGGGCAAATGGACAAAGCAGATTCAAGATGAATAGGAAGTGGGTGGATATTTCGGAATACTTTATTTATTTATTTATTTACAGTATTTATATTCCGCCATTCTCACCCCGCAGGGGACTCAGGGTGGATTACAATGTACACATATATGGCAAACATTCAATGCCAAAGACACACAACAGATACAGACAGACGTCAGAGGCTATTTTACTTTTCTGGCTGCCAGGAGAGCTGTCACTTTCATCGTCCATCTGTGACACTGATGAAGTACTTTCGCATTCTCCGCATGCTTTGCTGGAGTGCTTTGCTGAAGTCTTTTTTATGGCCTCATAAATTAGTTAAATTTGCCTCCCCACACATAGGTGGTACCTAATTTTTCTACTTAACAGATGCAACTGTCTTTCGGGTTGCAAAGGTCAACAACAAGCTACACAATTGGTTGGAAGCTCACTCCGACCCGGGCTGGCTTCGAACTCATGACCTTGTAGTCAGAAGTGATCTTAATGCAGCTGACACTCAGACAGCTGCGCCACAATCCCGGTGCATTATGGAGGGAGACACAAGGCCCTCTCTCACCACAAAAAGGAGCATCTCTGACATTTTCAGTTCATAAACTGGGAATAAGCTTTAAAGGAAATCCCTTCCTGTTCACCACAACCCCAGATCCCTTCACCTTCCCCACCTATGACCTTAAAGAAAGAGATCCATTAGATCTGACCTGTTGAAGAGCTGCAGCAGCTGCATTCGGTCTTCAGAGATTTCCTGACACCACGTGTGGGCCTTGGTGGTGTAGAAGAGGAAGGTGCGTCTACAAAGCTGCTCCTTGAAGATGGGCCAGAAAGTGGGCTTGGGGCCCAGCACCTCAAGGCCACGCACACGTGTGTCAATGCCACCCTGTCAATGATACAGGCATTTTCAATGAAGCACCGCTGCCTACAGAAAAGTATCTGCCCAATAGATGTACCCTAGCCTGCTGTTTCAGCATGATTTAAGTGAACTACAGCAATGCTTTCACTGCTGCAAGACGATTTCCTAAGTGACATTACAGAAACAAGAAGCAGGGGATGCATATATACTACAGTGCTTTGTATGGTAACTACTGCTTCTCTTTACAAAGCTAAGTATACTGACATATGTGCATACCTATGAGTCAGATAAAAAAAGAGAATTTAAATCCCTGTGTTGACCTCTTAGAAAACACATAAAGAAGCTTATGCTTACTCCCTTCACAACACCCCCATGCTTAAGCAACAGATGGAATATGAGCATGAAAGGATTGCATTTTTTCATTTCTCATAAGACAAAGTATACCCCGTGTACCTGCTCTGACATTCACACAGCTCCATTACACACTATCATTAATTGGGCAAAGCATCGATTATCCACAAGAAGTCTCATTTTTCCCAAGTCTAAAATATAATGCTTTCAATGCATTGCCCGAAAAATGCAATATAGCATTCCTGAAACATCACTTTCAATATGAACATGTGTGGACAGATAATGCATGCTACATTTTTTAAAATGTACTAAAACTGTACTTAGGGGCAGAAGCCTCTAGGGAGACCCTTATCAAAGTTTTTCTTTTCTTTTTGCTTTACTACAGGGCTAAGCACTCATCCCTACCTGCTGGCAACGCTTGATTTTGACCTGTATGATTGGCCAGAAGCGGACCATATTCTCCAGAAGAACGACTCTGCTGGCTGAGGGTAGGACGTTCACCTGTGAGGAGAAATAATAATAATAAAACGTGATTTATATTCCACCCTATCTCCCTGAGGGGACTCATGCAAACATTAAATGCCTCAGTTCAACAAATACAAACATAATAGCCCAAAATAACCCCACATATATGGAGCCCCAGGTGGTGCAAGGGGTTAAACCCTTGTGCCAGCAGGACTGCTGACTGAAGGGTCGGTGGTTCCAATCTGGGGAGCAGGGTGAGCTCCAGTCTGTCAGCTCCAACTTCTCATGAGGGGACATGAGAGGAGCCTCCACCAGGATGGTAAAGCATCCAAGCATCCCAGAGCAACATCCTTGCAGATGGCCAATTTTCTCACACCAGAAGCGACTTGCAGTTTCTCAAGTCACTCCAGGAAAATAGAGACGCTCAGATTGTGCTCCAACCGATGAATGTTGTCATTCTCTTCTGCCATCAATAGACTGTTATCCTCAACATTCCACAACAGTAGAAAGTGTTCAAGCTAAATGGGGCACAATGGTTTTGAGAAACGGCAGGCCTCCAATATGAAATCAATCCAGGGCCAATTGGTTCAGCACAGTATGAATTCTACATAACAGTTCAGGAGCTCCACCATGGTAGAGAAACTTCAAGTGTGGAGATCCTTAAGAAAAGATTACAGCACTCACGGTATTGAGCTCAGTAGTAATGCTGGATGTGTTCTCCCCTCCCATGACCACAATCCGAGCTGGCATGTAACTGGAATCTTCACTGGCCACAAGCAAAGTCATCTGTCTGTAGCAGGAAAAAGAAACGGCATCTTTAGTATTCATATTAAGCCTCTGATAAGACATAAAAACTCCAACCATTACCCAAATCAAAAAAGAAGCACAATTAAAGCCCTGTCAAACTGTGCAAAAAGAATTTGCGAACCCCACCTCTTCCAAGACAAACTGAACCACCTAAACTGGGCTCTACAGGCCAATGGATACCCCACCTCAGACATCAGAAGAGCTGCGAGACCAATAACAAGCCAGGAGAGTCAAGACAAAGACCCACCCAGAGGAAAAGTGTTCTTACCAAACATCAAGGGATCCACTGACCGCATAGGGAAGCTGATGAAGGAACACAACCTACAAAGTACAGACCCACTAAGAAAATTGAACAAATTCTATGTTCAGCAAAGGACAAGAGGATTCCTCTCACTTCTGCAGGAATCTACCATATACCATGCAGCTGTGGACAAGTCTACATAGGGACCACCAAACGCAGCATTGCCCAAACACGAATCAAGGAACATGAAAGGCACTGCAGACTACTTCAACCAGAGAAGTCAGCCATAGCAGAGCACCTGATGAACCAACCTGGACACAATGTATTATTTGAGAACACAGAAATGCTTGACCACTCTGACAACTACCATGACAGACTACACAAAGAAGCCACTGAAATCCACAAGCATGTGGACAATTTCAACGGAATGGAAGAAACCATGAAAATGAACAAAATCCGGCCACCAGTATTAAAAAACTCTAAAATCAGCACAGTAAATAAAGAGCAACACTCAAAAAACAGGGGAATTCCAGACAAGAATCAATCAGGGCCAGCTAACATCTCCCAATAAAGGATTCCCCCCAAGCAACAACCAGCCAGGCTCTGAAGCTGCAAGGCCATTAAATGCTATTTAATGTGGCCATTTGCAACATTCATACGTGCCCCAAACAGAGAAGATTCATTCTCCCACCCTGGTCATTCCACACAACCTCTCATTCCCAACTCAAAACAATGCCAAGAAGGCAATGAGCTTGCTCTTAGCCTTAGGGATGTGACATGACCATCAAACCCAGACCATTTATGCTATTTAGGAGAACTTCAACCCCATGTGTCGCAAGAGATTCTTAACCAAACCCCAGTGAGAATTACCTGACTACCACTCCACGGTGCATGTAGATATTGATATAGTGTGAACCAGTGCTGCCATTAGACTCCCAGTAAGTCTTTGGGTTCCTGTCTATCAGCTTGCTGGCTCGATGAGGGTTGGAGGAGACTTCCACCCTCTCCCAACATTTGTCCTCCTTTACCTCCACATTTGAGCCTAAGTAAAAAATAAATCGGGAGTTGGGAAAACCAGGACACATAGAAGTTGATTCATGCAAGTGAATTCTCCACATTTCAGTTCTTTCTCCTTCCCAAATACATACTCACCTTGGCAAAGGTTGCGCAGAAATACATCAAAAAAAGGGATGTTGATAGGCTGGTGGCTACGTCTGTGTTCCTCTATCTGACCTAGAACCATCTGTAGGGACAAGCAAAGGCATTAAGAGAAGTCCAAACTTTGGTCCAGAAAGGCATCTGTTCTTGACTCCACCAACACCAAAATCTAAATTATCAACACTGCAGAATCTACCAAAGGTCTTTGTACTGATCCCATCTACAGGATAAATCAGTTAAGATTTCTTAGGAGAATAAAAAGAGAACTGAATCTCACACAAAGCGCAACTTTTGCTAAGGTGACCTTTTGGTAATGTATATCCAAATGATTAAGCTGCTATTACTCTGTTCTTTGGCCAACAATTTCAATCTTTACATTCCACAAAGAGTATCAGAATTACCTGGATGCAACCAGCCAAGATGCTGGTTGTCATTTTCTTATAAAGGCTGGCATATTTCTCACAATCAGTCACTAGGTCGCGCAGTTCTGTCACTAGCAACAGATTGGAATTGTGCTTGTCCATAGCTTTGGTAAGAGCATCCTTTGTGCCAACTCGACACATGACAACAGCACAATCTTTGTTGGTGGTGGCCAAACGATGCAAAAAGCGGATGTACTCCTGCACAACCTGTGGGAAAAAAAACAGGAATGCATAGTTGGAAGGGCACAAAAAGCCAAGTCCTCTGTTTTCAAACATTCTGGGAAGCTTTTGTAAAGCATGTCTCTCTTTTACAGTTCCATCCAACTTTCGGACCTTCACTTCTACATATAGTCTACATTTGGCTCATGCTTATCTCTAGCATTCTCCTTTTCAGGAAGTGCTGTTTTAATAATAATAATAATAATAATAATAATAATAATAATAAAACTTTATTTATACCCCACTCCATCTCCCACAGGGGGACTCGGTGTGGCTTACATGAGGCCACGCCCATCAATACAGTACACATCATATAACACAAAAACATAGAACAAAAATATATACATAAAATGCAAAAACCAATATAATGAGAGACACAATAATATAAAAATGGAGCCCCTGGTGGCGCAGTGGGTTAAACCCCTGTGCTGGCAGGACTGAAGACCGACAGGTCGCAGGTTCAAATCTGGGGAAAGGCGGATGAGCTCCCTCTATCAGCTCCAGCTCCTTATGCGGGGACATGAGAGAAGCCTCCCACAAGGATGATAAAAACATCAAATCATCTGGGTGTCCCCTGGGCAACGTCCTTGCAGACGGCCAATTCTCTCACACCAGAAGCGACTTGCAGTTTCTCAAGTCGCTCCTGACACGACAAAATAATAATAATAATAAATAAAATCAAACATTAAAAACACAGAAGATTTCACTGGGCAGGGCCAAATTCAAGGATAAAATTTTAAAACACTGGGAGATAGGACAATGTAAATTATAAGGAGGAGGATCCGGGAATGAAGAAGGATTTAATTGCACGAACCATAAAATAAAGTGCTTCTAAGGACATTTTGTGCAAAGTTTGGTCAGGGAGCATCTCACATTCAATCACTGAAGGCACATTGGAATGACCAGGTTTTCAGATTCCTCCTGAAGATTGCCAGCGTGGGGGCTTGCCTAATATCTCTGGGGAGTGAGTTCCAGAGCCAGGGGGCCACCACAGAGAAGGCCCTCTCTCTCGTCCCCGCAAGTCGCACTTGCGATGCGGGCAGGAGCAAGAGAAGAGCCTCTCCGGAAGATCGAAGAGATCATATGGGTTCATAGATGGAAATGTGGTTGTGCAGATAGGTGGATCCCAAACCGTTCAGGGCTTTGTAGGTCAAAACCTGCACCATGAATTGGGCCTGGAAAATAAATGGCAGCCAGTGGAGTTCCTTAAACAGGAGGGTTGGCCGCTCTCTGTAATTCACACCAGTTAATAATCTGGCTGCTGCCCAATGGACCAAATGGAATTTCCGGGCCATCTTCAAGGGCAGCCCCACATAGAGCGCATTGCAATAGTCCAATCTAGAGATAACTAAGGCATAGACCACCGTGGCCAAATCCAACTTCACAAGGTACAGTCGCAGCTGGTGCACGAGCTTTAATTGTGCGAATGCTACCGCCGATGCCTGAGCTTCAAGCGTCAGCACCGAATCTAGGAGGAAACCCAAGTTGCGGACCTGCGATTTCAGGGGGAGTCCTGAAGTCCCTCTACACTCACAATGAAGCATCTTCAGCCTTCTGGATATTGCTGACCTCCAATATGCATTGCTCCCAGTAAGATTTAAATGATTAGGGGCACAATAATCCAAGAATAGCTAGATGGCCACATGTTCTCCATCCCGATCTATATTTTAAATATCTAGATGTTATTCCCTTCCTGTTTCTGCCTGGTCTTGAATATAGGTAGAACGGCAAACTTTTGACTAATGATCTATGCCCTAATATTAGTAAGGAGACTCAAACTGCAATCTATGAGCAGCCTTCAGTCTTGCTGATAACCAACTAGTTTACTTCAAAACAGTTGGGTTACAAAAATGTATTAAGACTTCTCTGTAATATTCTCTTTTCTCCTAGAAGAAAGATGTAAAAATGTGATGATGGGAAAGGACTGTAAGAATGATTTGTCCTTGTGTAATGAGTACATTTGCTCTTTTGGTCAGCAGTAAGATATCTGAAAATACTATTTGTACATCAACAATGCTAAATAAACCTCTACCAGTAATGCTATTCTTAAAGTGCCATTATTCTTTGAACTGGAAGAATATAAGTATAAAGCAGCCTTGCATATAAATCCTAAGTAGTTACCGGATATAATACAGATTATAGACAATGCTTTGTATACATGGATTCTGCATTGAGGGAATGCACAATGCATGGCTTGAAAATACTCCCTCAGAAAACCCCAAAAACTAACTCAGACTTTTGAAATCCACAAGCATTTGGACAATTTCAACAGAAAGGAAAAAACAATGAAAATGAACAAAATCTGGCCAAAAAAGTCTTAAATCAGGACAGTAAATAAAGTAAATAAAGAATAACACTCAAAAAAACGGGAAATCCAGACAAGAATAAATCAGGACCTGCTAACACCTCCCAACAAAGGATTTCCCGGGCAGCAATCAGCCAGGCTTTGAAGCTACAAGGCCATTAAATGCTAATCAAGGTGGCCAATTGCAACCTTCACACTTACCTCAAGCAGACAAGAGTTCTTTCTCCCAACCTGGACATTCTACAGAGATATAAACCTCACTTGCCTAGTTTCTAACAGACCTCACAACCTCTGAGGATGCCTGATATAGATGTGGGCGAAACATCAGGAGAGAATGCTTCTGGAACATAGCCATACAACTCGGAAAACTTACAGCAACCCAGTAACTCAGACTTTGTCATGGGACTGAAGCATGCATCAATTCTGGTATCCAGAGGGGTCCTAGAACTAATCCCAGTGGATACCAAGAGCTCACTGCACACTAAAAATAGTTTACTGTGACCACACTTGGCTTCCTCAGTTTTAATGTCTAAAGGCAAAGAAAATTCAATTTTTGTAAAGATTTCCTCTTGCCACCTGAAACAAGGACAATGGCTATTTATAGTATGGGACTAAACCAATTTACCATAATTTACTGTACTGGACTGAAGTTGTTGCTGTTATTATTATGATTATTATGTGTTTATGTTTATTTATATCCCACTTTTTCTCTCCATATGGAGACTCAAAGTGGCTATTATTATTATTGACAAACCTCCCATTTCTCAGCTCTATGGTCTTTCAAAAATATGATGTGAAGACAAAAGAGTGAGGCTCAAGATGCATAATTCTGGCTTTACTCCAGAAATTAGCTCAACACATTTTGGCTGGGAAATATTTATCTGACTGGTGAAAATGGAAAAGGGACAATAAACAATAGAAAATGGAATATAATCTGGAGGTATGTTTTCGTAAAATCCCTGCTGACTGATTTTTAACTTTTGTAAGTGTCTATTTCCCCACTTTAAATCTATGCATTTTAATTAGTTTACATCCATAAGTACATTTGTGCCTGTTTCTCTCATGTCTTATTTAAAGTCACCAATGTTTACGTAGTGTCTTCTTTTTATTTTAAAAGCCCCTTTAGAAGACCAAATAAATGTTTCCTGCCTGAAACACAATGGAATAAAAAAATGAATCCTGAGTCTCCATATCAGATTCAAACCATGTTCCAATTAGCCTCTCACCTCCCGTTCATTGCTGTGAGTGCTCATAGCGGACAGACAAGGCTCAATGCATTCATGCCAGGGCAGCATATCTTCTTGAGAAATGTCCAAAAATTTATTCAGAATCCTGCAACAAAGAAAAAACTGTCAGGAAGAGAAAGTTCAATTCTTCTTGGATTCTAGCACAAGAGAAAAGGATCACCTCAATATGTTAATTCATTCACAGTTGTATCTCTTTAAAAATCAAGACTCTTTTTCTTTTAAGAAATAGAAAATAAATAATTAGAGGCTCACCCCCTATCCCTATCATTGAATCCCAGCCATTACTCATAAAGCACCTTCCCAATATTTGAATTCAACCATACTCTGCACAAGCAACAGTGCCTCATAGTGATATTGGTTGGGAAAATTAATAGATGGGGATTAAAGAAACTTCTAGGGTGACCTGGGCCCTCTTCTTTATATCCTTATATCCTGCCCCTTCTCTGAGTGACACAGACTAATGATCTCAGGCTTAGACCGTCTTTTCTCAATTTTCATTCCGCCCCTGGAATTGTCCACTCTCTAATTCCCCAAGATGTAGTCAGGCTATTTATTTCCTTATGACATTTCTATCCCGCCTTTCTCAACCCCAAAGGGGACTCAAGGCGGCTTTACAACATAGGCAGCTATTCAATTCCATTAAAAACAATGTAAAATTAAAATAAACATTCATAATAGGGTTATAAAATACATCAAAACATTTAAAAACATTTAAACCAATATCATCCCTTTCCAATTGGTAATGGTTCTCTTTATAATTATTATTTTAAATAATTATAGTCTGAGTCCCTCTACGGAGGTAGAGAAGATTGGGATATAAACGTTTTAAATAAATAAATTTAAATAAACAAATAAACTTTAGCTGCCAGTGTCCTTGCTCTCTGAATGCCATCTCATACTCTTTCAGCTGCAAGTTGACTTGGCTAATACCCAACCATCTGTCGTTTATTAGACTTCCCTAAAACATTTTTGTAACAACTAAAGATGGGAAGACTTGAGAAAAAATGGGAAAACTGAGGAAAAGAACATTTTCTTTTTCATTTTTTCCAAAGCCATTTTTTCCAGAAAAATTGAAAAGAGTGTAGAATATTTTCTTTTCCAATGATCAATTAGAGATACATGGTATTCAAACTATATAACATGAAGACCTTAATGAAAAATTTCTGAGACTTTAGTTCTACACACTTTCCCCCCAACTTTTCCCCAAAAATGAAAAAAAACAAACGTTTTTTTCTCAATTTTCCCAATTTTTTCCCAGGCCTTCTCATGTCTTCTCAGGGAAGTCAAATAAATGACAAACTGTTAGGTATTAGCAAAGTGACACGTGCTATGCTACTGATTCTTAACATATGAATGCCCCCCTCTCTCACCTGTATTCTTGTTCAGCTCCTTTACATGTTGTTTAAGGATGAGCAGATCACTTATCTTGGATTGAGTGTCTCAGCGTTTATTGCAAGACCCTTTTGAAGGTTCAAGAATAACAACAGCCCCCACACCCTGCAGTGCAATGGGCTAAGCAAGGTCTATTTTTGTCTTACAACTTCTTGTTTCCCAAATGGGAAATACACGGCTCTCCGGATGTTGTAGGCTCTAACTTCTATCATTGCACCCTACTACTGACAACAAGTTTTCTTTTTATTTACCTGAGAGGAATGCTTCTCTAGGAATGTCTAGGTCTTCCAGCATGATTCTATAGTTGACTTCCACTGGAAGCTGAGTATAGAACCGTACCGGAGGGAAACGACTATGACTGAAGTAAATTCATCATAGTGTCAAACTGGAGGACCTGGAGATTCCTAAAGAAAACATTTTAATCAAATCCATGAATAATCAAATCAGCAAATGTCAAAACCACAAATCTGGAGGGACAATTCTGCACTGCTTTCCCTGCATCCAGTTTGCCAGTTCTAAAGCACCCTCCACTCCCAGACCACAGAAGTTCCCATTTGTTCTTAAGAGCTGCAATCCAGGCACAGACTGTTTTGTTTCTTCCTCTTCACCTCAGCATGCCCATCTGCACACTCCTCTCTGCTCCCAGCTGTTCTAGAATTTTCAGCAGCAGCAGGAAGTGCTCACGGTCTGGCAAATGCTCCGTGCTATTTTCCTCAGGGCAGACATCCCCATCACAAAGGCAACGCTCCAAGGCTAGCACTATGTCCTTCGAGAAGCTGGTCTCACAAAGGTTTTTCAGCAATGTGGGGACATCCATTTCCTTGAGCTCAAAGGTGGCCTTGGACTCTGAGAAGAAAAAAAGACACAGCCCTCTAAGTCAAAACACCATAATCAGTGGGAGAAACCCCAGGTGAGCATGCTGAGAAAGTCCCCAGAAAAGGGGTATGATTGTGAGTCTGTCCAGATATTGCTGGTACAACAACATCCAACATTCCTCACCACTGGATACAGCTGTTGGAAGTGTAGTATTTATTTATTATATTTATATACCATCCCGCTCAGCCCGCAGGCAACTCGGGGCGGTTTACAATTGGTGCCAAGACCATAAAATACAATTTCAATACGATAAAAACAATTGAATAATAAAACCATAACAAAATTGATAAAAACATGAACACTAGTAACATCCAGAAGTTGGCACAATTGTTATCTCGTCCCTGGGAAAATCACAAAGGATCACCAATCAGCTTTCAAGATCTCTCAGAGGGACACATCATGAGCAACTGATGCCAGAAATATTAAATATTAGCTAGGTATTTTTGACTACAGAAGTGTGAGTCAAGCACTGAAAGAGTTAGTAGGCCAAAGCCTGTTAGACTTAGTGGGCCAAAGCTAGTGTTGTCCTGGAGAGAGTGAGTAGGCCAAAGCCTGTTAGTTAGTGGACCAAAGCAAGAGTCGTCTTGAGGAGTGTGAGGTAAGCCTCTGTGTGAGGTAGGCCTCACAGTGTGAGGTAGACCTTAGTCTATGAGAAGGCTGAGTATGAGAAGACCTGGTGTGAGAAGCTTCAGTGAAAGAAGCCCCAGGTTAAAGGTCTTGTGTGTAAAGCTGTGTGTTAAGCTGCTATGTGAAGCTCCTGTGTAATTTCCGTGTCAGAGGAGGCTCTGTGTGAGTGAAACTGTTTATCTGCATAAGAAAGAAGCCCAGTGTGGAAGCAAAGAAGGAAGTATAAAGAAATTTATAAAGAAGGAAGTATAAAGAAATAGTGTAACCATATTATTTCACTTCAAAGAAACCTCCTCTAGAAGAAATAACATTGATCTGTGTGTTTTTCTTCTTTTTATCACGTTAGGCTACTGGTGCTGGGTCATGCTGCTGCTAAGTTACCCTGCTGTGCATTTTGTTATTAAACCCATTCTCCCACAATTAAAAAGAGGTTTGGTTTGAGAGACACATATAGGAGGTGACATAGAAGGATAAAAGAACAAAGGAAGTTTGACAAAAAAAACCATCAAAGCTGTAAGCAGCCGACCTTGCTGAGTGTACAAGCAAAGAAGCCAAATTATATTTATTGTTTCCATTACTTGGGTTTGAAAGAAATGAAGCAAATTATTTTGCAATAATACCAAAATGCAAGAAGGGAGTAAGGGTCAGAAACAGTAAGGCTGGTGCAATCCCTACCTAAGTCGTCCTGGCTCAGTGGTAACTTATGATCAGCTAGATGGTTGAGCACTATCCGAGCCAACATTTCAATGGAACTTTGGCCTGTTTGGCAACAGTTCTTCAAAACAGAATGGAGGTCACAGTTTCCCAGCTGCTCTGCCAGGCCTTTGTGACTAGTGATCAGCATGTTCAGGACCAAGAGCCCATTCTGTACTGCCGAGGAGGCCCTGAGGAAAGGAGGGGGAAAGGTGACTGTTCAGCTCCAATGGGCTTGGTCATACATTGGGTGAAAGAATTAACACAAAGAATATTTATGATCATTTGTCTGAGCTATTGATTGTAATAAATTATTCATTCATGTTCACCATTTTCTACCCTCAGAGAAACTACAAAGATCTTGTCAGATTTGCTCTGAGCTCAAATGAAAGGAAAAGGGATCAGTCAGATGACTCAAAAAGTTATTTAGTGGGCAGATCATGGCCTACACAGAGCCTAAGAGCAATTATCTTATTGCCATGGCAATGTAGTGGTTAAATAAACTAAAGGTTTATTTTAGGGGAAATATGGTGCAAATATGGAATTTGTTTCCAAAAGGTACCAAATCCAAAAAAAATTAAAAATGAGTTAAAGTCAGCACATAGCTGGATAGAAGTAGAATATTGTGTACAAATCAAAACGATCGAAATTATCAAATCAGTTCAATATAGGTCGTTTAAATTTTATTTATGTATTTATTTGCCCTATTTATACCCCTATTTATGCATGATATAGCAAAAGACTGCAAATGCTCAGCACCTTTTCTTTATTTCCTGTAAAATTTGTTCAGATGGCTTTGGAACCTTTTGGAAGCAATTTCCACAATTAGCATATATCACTTGTTTTAACTCAAAAACATGGTTTCTGTGTAGCAGAAAAATGCATCTGACTGCAATTGTGCCACAGAAATGTATTTATTTATTTATTTACTATATTTGTATACTGCTCTTCTCAGCCCTCAGGGCGACTCAGAGCGGTTAACAAAGCAAATACAATACTTAAACATGATAAAAACAAGTTAAAAACAAGTTAAAAGAATAACATTATAACAATCAATAAACATCAATAAACAATAAATAAACAACAGAAATATTGCAGGATGAGCAGGAAACATGCTCATGGAAAGGGGGTTAAAATTAATTCCTGGGCCTGTTGAAATTGCCCACCCAACTGTCCAAAAACATAGGGAAATTCAATATCCCTCCTTACTATCAATAACTAATTTTAATTCAGTTAACCTATTAATACTTTCTACTTTCCCAATATTCCCTTTTCATCTTACCCATGTGTGTCCAGCATCTTTTCAACAGCAGTACAGATGGCACAGAGCAAGTTATCAGAATCCTTGTTGGAAGCAGAGCCAATGCTGGCAAAGATCTCCAGCATCATCTGGGCATCCGAATGATTTAAAGGATATGACTTCCCACTGGAACCCAGAAGTTCACAATTCCCAGCACCTACCAGGACTTTCAGTGCCTGGAAGTGCAAAAGCAGAAATTGAATCACGATGACAAACGTAAGGAAAGTCGTTCCCTCTTCTTACATAATGGCATCATCACCACAACCCATGCTACTGAAGTTCAATTCTCTGCTCATCTTCACAAATGTGACACCCCCTACACAACCCTAAAATAACTTGTTCCCCAATATTTTGCCACAGGCTGATTACTCTTCTGTTCTAGTAACCAGGTAATCCCAGTTTCCTTTGAGCTTTGTATAAATGAGAGCCAATTCAAACAGATCAATTTCATTCATATAAAGAAGTGCACCCATTTTCTATATGCAAAAAAATGCACAAAATATTGTAAATGTATGAATTCACTTTTTGCATAGCTGCTGTGCTACACATCTTATCCTTATACAGCACTCTCCTTCCAAACACTCCTGTAGCTATGTTATCTTTATTTTTGTTCACTTTTGTTCCGTGGAGGTCGAGATAGGACGGGATATAAATGTCCTAAATAAATAATACATTTTCAGCATTCAAAGTGCACCACTCTGAAGCTACAGATTTATATTTATCTATATTTTAAATCAGCACATCAACTGATTTGCTTATACCCTATCTCCCTCCTTCAAATCTTCTTACCTGGCAGGCTACCTACTTTCCTGTTTCGGTCAGGATTCGTTCCTAGTCCTACCTAAACCAAGTTTAAATTGGGGATGCCCTGTGAAAACTTACTGCCAGGCCAATGTGCTGCACCAACGCTGACGTGGGATACTCCTGCATGCAGCCCAACACAGCACGGACACCGCCTTCTGTGGCAAAAAGAACTCGCCAGTCGTACTTTGCCATGCACACGTAAAGTAGTCTCAGTGCCAGTACCACCAACAGCTTTTCCTTCACTTGGTTGGTCAGCAGCTCCACCAGCATCTTCACCATTTTTTCTCTGAGGACAACAAAAAGGCCTATTACATTCAGGTCTGTAGTTACTAACAGGTGAGCCCTCTAAATGATATTGTACTATCACAGCCCTCACCACTGGATAGCCCAGCATGGGCTAAAGTAAAGTAAAGATTTCCCCTTGACATTAAGTTTAGTTGTGTCCGGCTCTGGGGGGTGGTGCTCATCTCAATTTCCAAGCCAAAGAGCCAGCATTGTACATAGACGTCTCCAAGGGCATGTGGCCGGCGTGACTGAATGGTGTGCCATTATCTTCCTGCCAAAGCAGTACCTATTGATCTACTCACATTTGCATGTTTTCAAACTCCTAGGTTGGCAGAAGCTGGAGCTAACAGAGGGAGCTCACCCCACTCCCTGGATTTGAACCACCAACCTTTCAATTAACAAGTTAAGCAGCTCAGCAGTTTAACCCGCTGCACCGCCGGGGGCTCCTAGAAGTAGCTACTAGAAATATAATCCAAGAACATCTGGAGGACCATGTAATTTTCTTAGCTCTGATCCATGAAGATCAGAGCTAAGAAAACATCCTGCCTGAAACCTTAGAGAGCCTCAGTCAGTCAGCATAAGTTTTGTAAGGAGGGAAGCAGTATTCTAGAAGAGACAGGAAGAATGTACAACCAAAACTCACCCACATAGCACTAAACCACAAATGAACTAGATGAAACTGCAATTAGACATCTTATTTCGAAAGAAGAGAGACAAAAAAGACTTTGCCAAAGATCTATCAGTAAATTCTTGCTTTTGGAACCACAGGATCCTCATCTTGTTCTCCACAGGAGGATTAGGACCGTAAAGTGGCCCTTTTCGCAGCTGGGACCTGACGCAGGAAGAGAACTGACCTGACTGTAGGTCCACCTTCTACTTTGATGACTTGTCTCTCTTGACCAGGTTCCTCCTCTAAGATCTTTGTGATGAATCTGAGCCCAGCCATCTGCAGAATGACCTCAGAACCAGATTTCTGGATCATGTCTATGATATCTCCTATCTTCTCCAAAGATCCTCTCTTCATTATCATCTTCACTGTCCCGAAAGCTGTTCAGAATCCAAAGACAGATCATTACAACAATATATAACTGACATTTCATGATAGCACTCTCTGCCATTAATACTATGACATACATTTTATTATCCAACTCGCCATCCCTTACCACCATGACATATAACCCTTTATCCTCTGTCTGGATTAGAAAAAATAAAATAACCCTGCCTCTTTATGGCCCCAAATAAACTGAGGTAGAATTTCTGGCACTTACCTTTGGCTTTCTCATCCAGTGCATCTGGAAAGGAAGGCTCTTCCACTTTGAGGAGCTCATTAATCAGCTGTGTGTCAGTCTTTTCTGCCACAGATGGAACTGGAGGAGACACCTCAGCAGAGAGCAACTCTTTCTTTGGCTTCTTAGATGCCATGCCTTCAGAAAGGCCACCACAGTTTGCAGGGAGCCCATTCATATTTTGGCAGTTCTGCTCTGACTCTCCTTTGCCAAAGGAATACTTGAGATAGACATGAGAACTTTGTAGATCGCTTCGAGTGCAGCCTTGGCAGTGTTTGCTCACAAGCTGCAGTACCTGCCGAGCCAATTCTACCGATACAGACAGCTGGATCAGGCCCTCTTCATCTAGCTCTGATGGCTTGAAAGACAAAAAGACTGTTAAAATATACAAGAATGTCATTAAATATTGAGTTGCTGTGAGTTTTCCGAGCTATATGGCCATGTTCCAGAAGCATTCTCTCCTGACATTTTGCCCACATCTATGGCAGGCATCCTCAGAGGGTGACGGAACTGTTGGAGACTAGGCAAGTGAAATTTATATATCTGTGGAATGTTCAGGGTGGGAAAAAGAATTTGTCTGTTTGAGGCAGGTGCGAATGTTGCAAATAGCCACCTTGATCCCCACCCCCAGGCAACAACCAGCCACGCATTAAAGCTGCAAGGCCATTAAATGCTAATCAAAGTGTCCAATTGCAACATTCACACCTGCCTCAACCAGACAAGAGTTTTTCTCCCACCCTGGACATTCCACAGATATATACACATGTCTCATCTAGTTTTCAACAGATCCCTCAACCTCCGAGGATGCCTAACATAGATGTGGGTGAAATGTCAGGAGAGAATGCTTCTGGAACATGGCCATACAGCCCGGAAAACTCACAGCAACCCAGTGATTCAGGCTATAAAAGTCTTCAACAACAGTCTGTAAATATCGTTTGTCAATCCCAACTGCAGCCATGCCAATGTAATGTAAGGAAGGTAAATCTGCAGAACCTGTTGATCGAAATGACCCAACCATATATTAGAGGAAAGGAGAAGACTGCCCTTTCAGGCAGCCAGATCCTATGTCTAATAACATAATATGGAAGGCTGGAAGTCACCATTCAAGTTTCTTTCTTTCAGCATAGTTTGAAATATCATCTTCTCATGCCAGACGTGTTCTACTTACCTGCTCTTCATGGTTTTGCTGAATGAAATGAAGAATGTCCTGTTGTTCATGCTGTTCTAGTTTCTTAATAAAGAAGAGCAGCTCCCACCATTCAGCCCGACTTAGTTTTCCAGAGTTCTCATTCATGTGATCCGTCAGATATGGCAGTGAGTACAATCCTCCAAGTGGTTTGCAGTAGAAGGTCTGGGTAACTGCTTGGGAAAAAATAAGAGAAAATAAACTTTTCCAGACTCTTCTGATATGTGCAACCAATTAATTTCAAGATTTAACCCCTGGCGATTTTCCAGGAGATAAAGGAACAACTGTACACAGTGTGTACAAATTCAGTACTCAATGGAAAAATAATTGCTGCACACCTACAAAAGGTGAGAGTACTTAAGCAGAGAACTGATTGGTCATCTTTTAGGAGTGCTTTGATTTTGTGTTCCTGCATGGCAGGGGGTTGGACTGGATGGCTCTTACGTCGTCTTCTCACTCTCTGATGTTATGAAGATATTTGCCACCTTGAAGGGACTTATAATAAGGCAGGTCTGTAATGCCAGTCAGTCAAGGAGTGAGTTAGGTTTGTCGAGGTTAGGACTTAGTTGGGTTGAGGGCTTAAGAAAGTAAGTCAGGGCCAGAGACAGGTGTTAATTAAGATAAGGGGCAGAGTTAACTAGGAAGTGAGTGTGTGAGAGAGACATGATTTACATCTTTTACATAAGTATCTGAATATTTTTTGCTTTGTTTTATACACTTTCGCCTCTCAGAATGGTACATAAGGGATACTGGAAGGCTTAAATTCTGATACATGGCATCTGTGGTGGCAGAACTTAATCCAGTGGGGATTTAAGATTAATAAAGTCCCACTCCAGAACTACAGTAGGAGGACATTCAGGTGGTTGCCACTAGTCATGTGCATTCGAGCCAAAAGGCATACTTTTTTGGTTCCATTTTCGTCTGACCCCTCATTTTGTTTATCAGAAAGTTACCTGAAAAAGGGAGGGATGTTTTCTATTTCATTCGGCAGAGATTCAGCTCTTTCACTACATTGGGAAACTTTAAAGGCTCAATCCTCAGCCATTTTAAGGCCTATCTGCATGAAACCTACCTCAGTTGTAGACTCTATTTACAACTGCAGGCCTGCCAAGTTTCAAAACAATTCACCAATATACTGATTTTTTAAAGAATTAAGTTTTAAACATAACATTTTTAAAAATAAAGACAAACCGCAAGAGAGGGTTCTGGGAATTGTAATCACCGGTTGTGTCCCTTCTCAGCCAATCAGAACATGGACACCACCAGGCTTTTTATTGGCTGAGATACACAGAGAGAAAAACTTCAACTCCCATCATGCTCCGAGTGGGACTTTCAATGGACCCCCTATGCTAGTGCCACTGGAAAAGTGAGTTCTAAGGGCCTTCTCTGGAGGAGGTAACTTTCCAAAAAAAAATAGAGGAGGCTTCTTCTGCCAGGGAGAGAAAAAGACACTACAGATCCCCCTGCCTCTGGTATTTTGTGGACTTAACTATTTCCGAAAATATCGGCTCTCTGAATTCACTGGTCTTTTCACCTCTCTCTTCCCTTTCTGTTTTCAGAAATAACATGAAAATAGCCCTCTGAAATTAACATTTTCATTAACAGTGATTCAGGCTCAACTCTACTTGCCACAGTTGATGGCCATAGCCGGAAGACAGATGGAAGTCTATATAACTGCTGGCAGAGCTGCGGAAAAAATGGAAGTCCCCATTGTCAGTGGCATTGATGGAAGCCCCACACTTTTTTTACTTTGTGAAAAAGATGGGAAGACAAAAAAAATCCACCCCAAAATGTGTTGGCCTAGGGATATTTAGACAAAGTTGCAAGGTTTTACTCCATTGCCACTTCATATTTCTCTCTCAAATGAAGACTGTTGCAGAAGATGTGCCATTACTTTCTTCCATCTCATGTGCCCCAAACCCTAGCAGCAAATTTAGAGCCTAATTGAATACGTTCTGTAATAATATATCTAAAAAGTGTTGTTCCATCTTTGGAATGAATACTTCTTGAGATATATTTTCACAGAAAACCAATTGTGTTTCATTTCTACCATGCAAAACTTGTGAAGTGAATAAATAAGGAAGGAACAGTACCAATTAGAACTGGATGGGTTTACAAATCTTTGCTGTGTTCCTAACCTCACCTGCAGGTAGCTTCAGCTTCTCCGTTAGACTGGACACCTTTTCTTGTGCAGCCTCCTCTTCAAGTGCCTCACCAGAGCCAATAATCTTTATCATGTGCCAGTGCACCCAATACGTGCGACCAGTAGAATGCCAAAAAACCTACAAGGTAAGTATTGTTAGTCCCATCTCAACTCTTGGCTCAAAACTTCTACATTACTTAAAAATAATTCTGAAATGAGGAACAAGAAAGTATGTATAGGAAGTTTTAAGAGATAGGAACACGCAAAAATTATGACATAAATGTTAATGATTATATTCCAGGAGTCATCCACTTGTATGCCCATTTGTTTCCACTATCAATTTATTTAAATAAATTTGTTTCAGCCCACACTAATATTGCCAATTTGTTAACACACAAAAATTCCATGAAGAAAAAGAACCACATATATTTATGGACACAGTTCTTCTTGTTTCCTAAAAATAATATACATAGTTATCAATATCTTTTTTGTTTCTAAAATCTAAATTAAATCTTAAAATATTTGCATGAATTCCCATAACTTCCACAGTAAATTCTGGATTTGTTTGAGTATTGGATTTAAGCATCACAAGTTGGAATATACAGAGTTTTTCTCCATAATAAATAATTCATTTACTTTATTTATAGGGTATGTAAAATTAGCATGGTATAAATTTTATTTTGGTGACTAAATGATGTAAAATGCTGTCCCTAGGAGAGGCAGGTAAGAAATAAAATTATTATTATTATTATTATTATTATTAGATAGGAGACTGGAATTTTTTCCAATCAGATGTTCCCCAGAATATGCACACTGATATTATAGGGCAATTGTCTCATGAAATAAGATGGTTAAAACAAACTATTCTTGATTTTGAAATATTTATTTCTAAAACCATAAAAATATGAGCTCTAGATTATTAAATATGGTTTTCTGTGGGCAAGCAGGTGGCAAGTACTGGATGGCCTATGGTCTGCATCAGAAACTGGAACTGATGTGGTATATCCAATGTAATTTTCTGATCACCACCCTTAATAACCAAACCGAATCTAAAGTTAACCAAAAACTGATTTGTAACCCTTTTGGTACTAATGTTGGAGAGTGATCCCTGGCCAAAAAATGGTTGGGAACTACTGCCCTATATAGACGACTTCACTCACTGCAGTTAGCAGAGGAGGCTCTGCTTTCAGTCCCCTGTCACAAGCACGATTAGTGAGAATGAGAGGGGAGGGGTGTTCTCCGTCCCCGCCTCTGGTACTCCCTTCCTAAAGAAATAAAAATGGCTCCCACCCTCCTCTCCTTCAGGAAACTTCTGAAAACACACTTATGCACTTTAGTGTACGGAGAGGAGGGGGACTAGCACAACGTAATTAGTACTTTATGGCTGCTACAGTCTATTTTAATCCACAATTAATGTCAGGCACTGTTTACAGTTTAGCCATTTAATTGTGTAAAATATGTTTTTGTGCAATTATTCTTTTCAGTACAATTATGATTTATTTAAATATCTGTATTTTTATTTTAAAAAAGGTAAAGGTAAAGGTAGTCCCCTGACATTAAGTCCAGTCATGTCTGACTCTGGGGTGTGGTGCTCATCTCCATTTCTAAGCCGAAGAGCCAGCGTTGTCCGTAGACACCTCCAAGGTCATGTGGCCGGCATGACTGCATGGAGCGCTGATACCTTCCCGCCGGAGCGGTACCTATTGATCTACTCACATTTACATGTTTTCGAACTGCTAGGTTGGCAGAAGCTAGGGGTGACAACGGAAACTCACGTCGCTCCCCGGAATCGAACCTGCGACCTTTCGATCAACAAGCTCAGCAGCTCAGTGCTTTTTATTACTTTAATCTTAATTTTTGGTAATAAGTTTATTATTACTGTCTATTTTGCATTTTTGATGTTGTGTGATTTTAATGATGGCATTGTATGTTTTCCTTTTAAATGTTTGTAAACTGCCCTGAGTCCCCACAGGGAGAGGGAGAGGTCTAGAAATAAATTAATATAATTATTTGAAATACAACAAGATTAGTACACAGCAAACAAGATCACAATGCTGGTTATTGCATTGGATTATATGCTGGACACTTCAGGAAACTAGTGATGATGATGATGATGATTATTATTATTGCAATAGTGTCACAATCATGATTATACTGTAGAATTAATGTAGTTTGACAACACTTTAACTGCCATGGCCCAATGCTATGGAATCATGGGAGCTATAGTTTAAAAGGTCTCTGGTGCCTCAATTATCTCCAACTCCCATGATTCCATAGCACCGAGTCTGGCAGTTAAAAAGTGGTGACAAGCTGCATCATTTCAACAATGTAGATGCATCCTAAGTAGCCATCATGTATACAAAACTTTTACGGATGAGTAAAACTAAATCTTCTCTTAAATAGTCAATAGCAAACGTCACTAAGCTAATTAAGCACAATTGTAATATACGGTATAGCCTCCATGTCTGAAACATCCCCAATGCTTCCACATCTGAAAATGTTATGTCTGTACAGCCGGGCCTCTGTATCTACATGTTCTGTGTTCACTAATTCAACCATTCATGGCTTGAAAATACCCCCCCCCCCCAAAAAATTCCAAAAAGAAAAATTTGACACACCGTTTTAGTATGCCATTAATGATACTGGAACTCAAGCAGCCACGAATTTGGGTCCTAGGGCTCACTGTGCTGGAATTCTGAAACTCTGTCACAGATGCTGAAATCTGGCTGAAATAGCAGCTTTCCATGGTATGGATGGACAGCACCCTTCAACATTTTAACAAAATGCCTTCCAACTACACACAGGAATTACAATGAGGACACAATCAAATTGAGGAAATGAGGAAATGATTCCTAAAGGTTGTCTGAGGACATGAACTAGCAGGAGCTTGGCAACTGAAGACAAATTAACAATGTTTAACTGCAACTTGCAGACAGAGATAACTAGGAAAAAGGGGGAAAACATGAACACAGCACATAATAAAATACCATGTGGTATGTATAAGCTGGTAAAAATGTGCTATAGAATATTCAAACAAATACCAGGCGCCAAGTAGAGCAATAAACCCCATGAATCATCAGTGTAGTTTAGTATCCTAAAAGTGACAGTTCATTTTGGGTCAAACCTATCTGAAAGTAAAGAATGAGGGCTAAGCTGAAAAGAAGAATGTCACAAAAATAAAGAGCAAATATTTGCTATTGTTTGGGGAAAGAAGTTGCAAAATATTTCTCCACTCTGAGAACAGAAAGTATTGTCCTTATTCCATATTATTTTACCAACACATTACCTAAGAAAAACTTGATTATTTAAGATAAAAAGTCCATTTTAAAGAAAAAGCTCTGAAATCCAGACTGGGGAAATATATCCTTACACATGTCATGTAAACATGTCAGAAACAACTTGAGAAATTGCAAGTTGCTTCTGGTGTGAGAGAATTGGCAGTCTTCAGAGACATTGCCCAGGGGATGCCCGGATGTGCTACCATCCCATGGGAGGCTTCTCTCATGTCTCCGCATGAAAAGCTGGAGCTGACAGATGGGATCTCACCCTGTCTTGCAGATTCGAACTGTTGTCCTTCAGATCAACAGTTCAGCCAGCACAAGGGTTTAACCCATTGTGCCACTGTGGCTCATTACACAAGACCAGGGAATGCAGTAATTGGAAATAAGAGGGGTTAATGTTTTCTGCTCCATGTTTTCTGTGGGTAAAAATTCAGTTCATCATTATACATACAATACCGCATTGTAAAAAACGCAATGAATTGTAAAAAGGAAAGAAAGCAAGAATAAATTATTTACTTTGGTACCAAAATATCCAAATCATTTTCTTTGAAAAGTTAGGTGGAAGAAGTTAAGATCACATAATTTTCGAGTTCGAAGGAACCATAGAAGTGATATCGTCCAATTTCCTACCATGCAGTAAACACACAATTGCAGCACCCACCCCAACCTCTGTTTAAGGATCTCCAAAAGAGAGTCTATCACCTTCCAAGGTGGTTTGTTCCACTGCTGAACAGTTCTTACAGTAAAATAAACCTTCCTAATGTTTAGATGGAATATACGTTCTTGTAATTTGAAACCACCTATTCATGTCCTAGTCTGTGGAGCAGCAGAAAACAAGCTGGCTCCATCTTCCACATGACATCCCTTTGGATATTTAAAGATGGCTATAATATCATGTCTCTGTCTTCTTTTCTCCAAGCTAAATATATCCAGCTCACTAAGTCATTCCCGATAGACGTTTATTTCCAGACCTTTGATCATCTCAGTTGCTGTTCTGTGTACATGTTTCAGCTTGTCAATTTCTTTTTTGAATTGTGGTGCCCAGAATTGGACACAGTCTTCCAGGCGAGGCCTGACCAACATAGAACAGAGTGGTTCTATTATTTCCATCGATCTAGACACTAAAGTCCTATTGACGCAGCCAAGAACTGCACTGGCTTTTTTAGCTGTCACAATCACTCAACTCATGTTCATCTTGTGATCTACTAAGATTCCTACATACCTTTCATTTGTATTATTGTCAAGACAGGTGTCATCCATTTTAAATCTGTGCATTTCATTTTTTCTGCCTAAGTGCAATATCTCACATTCCTCCTAATTGAAATTCATTCTGTTAGTTTTCATCCATCTTTCAGTCATTTTGAATCTTGACCCTATCCTCTGGGATATTAGCTATCCCTCCTAACCTGGTATCATCTGTAAATTGGATAAGCATGCCCTCTATTCTATCATGCAAGTCATCACCTCAGCTTCCCACCATGTAGCCTCATCACAGAATGAGGAAGGGATCTAAAATCTGGGTGAGGTTTATGGTGGAAAGCTGGGAAAGGGAATAAGGGGCTGGTGATGTTGGGAAGACAACGACAGAGAGGTGAGGAGGCTGAGCTAGTTAAGTAGCAGGTCCAAGTTTGCAAATAGGGTAATCAGTCTGTGTTAGATGGGGTTACACGCCTCTTGAAACCAGAGATTTGCAGTCTGAAAGTATTTCTGGATTCAGTTCTGAGTTTTAAAGTCTATTTTAGTGTATTTACTGTATTTTAATTGTTTTTACCACACTGTTATTTGTTTTTGTTGTTTTTTTTTTACTTTTTCATTGCACCCTTTAAAATTGTTTAGTGGGGAGTGTTAGTAGCCTTGGGTCCACACAGGGAGAAAGGCGGGGTATAAATAAAGATAGTAAGAATAAGAATAACATTGCAAACAAATCCACGATGGAGAAACCTGTAAAGGTGGGGGGCCAACTGTACTCAGTCATCAAGATGAACAGTAGGCTTGTAAAAATGCTACTAATTAGGAACTAAGTAGTAACTCATAGACTTATAGGACTCGAAGAGACCACAAAGGCCATTCAGTCCAACCTCCTGCCATGCAGAAGTATATAATCAAAGCACTCCCAACTGGTGACATTCCAGTTTCTGTTTTAAAATATTAAAAGGAGATTCCATTACACTCTGAGATAAATATTCCACTATTGATCTGACAGCAAAAAGGGCATTTTAGTAAGGAGCTCTTCCTAAACAGTAAACAAAAGAGGGTTTCGCTCTGAAGGAGCTTATAACACTGGGAGGGACAACAGTGGCAAGAGAGTAAAGTCAGGGTACAAAGGACTGCGTAAGAGAGGTAAACAAAGCTGTCAAGGAAGCAATATTTGCAACTTGGACTGTAAAAGGCACTGCCTGCCACCAACCTGATAATATAATGAGAGTAACTAACCAATTTACTGACTGAAAGAATACAAAGGGTGACTTTGGCAATCTATCAAATGCAAGTCATTTATCTGTGATACAACCATTGTGCCATGAATAAAAAACATGTATCACTTTAAAAAAGTATTTCAAATTTACTACTGTTACTGATTCTCTAATGAAAGTATTTCTGAAGAAACAAAGAAACCAGCTATAATAGCTCATTTAAGTATTATATGTATAGAGGTAGCATCTGAATCAGAGAATGAGCCAAAGTGAAAGTTCCCTCCTACTTCCTATTTCTATCTTCAATTCTGTTTCATCTTTGCTTCTTTGTGTGAATATCATACCTGTACCGGAGGCATCCCACTATTGCTTTGGCAAAATTCACCCTCATCTCCAGCATTGATCTCTTCATAGTCTTCCAGCATTCGGACAGTCATCCCTGCCTTGAGGTTCTCCTGCACATACTCTACATAGCTGCTGCGACTGGTGCAATCTGACAAAGTCAAGAATGTCTGCCTTTGCTTTTTCCTGGGTGAAGGCTTTGGAGTTGCCAGGGGCACCTGAACAGCAGTACAACCGGAACCCTTGGGTTGGAAAATGGACCGAATAACTCGAGGCTGTGTCTCCTGCAGTGAAAGGAGCTCTTGTTCTTGGCCCCGGTCCCAGCCCATGACTCGCACCAGCTCTGATATGAGATTTGCCATAGCCATGCTGAAATCAAACTCTCGTTGCACCCGACTCCTTTCTCCAAAGTTTGCACTAGGAGCTGCACAATCTTGTCGCTCTCCTCCAAGTTCTGTGGTGCTGTTAAGTTTGTCCATGAGAGAAGTAACACATAGGTAACGTTTCACCAGAGAAAATAGCAGCTTTCCTGGAATCTGAAAAACCAATCAGATCAGTACACCAGTTAGGAAATTTTGTTGTCCTTTGATTATTTGTTTAAACCTGAACCTATATTACCCTGCATTACATAGTCAGCCCTCCACATTTGTTCCACATTAGGAAAACAGAATCCCTACAAAAGCGAAAAATCACACTAAAGCATGCTATTTTTTACATCAGAGAATACTTCTCTGGGAATCTCTTAGTCCTCCAGCATGACTATCTGCTGGAAGTTGACCGCTGAGTTGCACTGGGACTTTTTGAGATTCCTAGAAAAAATATCTTAATCAAATTCACAACAATCAAATCTGCAAATGTCAAATCCATAAATGTGGAGGACCAACTATAGTGAATTCTATTGAGTTTCCTGTTCCATATGAATTTGCTTTCTCCAACCCTATTACTATTCCTAACAACAAGAGACAAGACTCTAAGATAAATTCAACCATGTTCTTCTTTTTTTATTTGCCCCATCTTATCTATCATTGACATGTCCTACACTTACTCTCTAAAAAGACAGACTGCCATGCCCATACAAGAGTCAACTAGATCAGCTTGTACCTGAGGGAGGTGGATGCCTTCAAATGACATGCAGTGCTCCTCAGATGATGTGGTCTCTGCAAAGAGCTCCAAGAGAGTATAGCGACTGTCAAAATCCATATGCTGCTCAATGCCATCTTGCTGGCTCAGGGATAACAGAACATAGGCACGACTTCCTGAAACCAAAACATAACATTTAGTACTGTTCTTCATTATCTGCCAATTAGAGAAATTCTTCACAGAACTGATTCTCCACCATGTTTACCTTCCCACAACAAGGGAAACAGCAGTTGCTTACAGAATCCCTTGCTGAGCATACCTGAACTGCAAACTAGAAGGAAAAAGAGAAATAGGCTTGCCTCACTACTTATCCCCTGAATGTTTAAAAAAAGCATACATCTATATGTCTGGTCAACACAATAGGAAATTATAAGAAAAGCGGAGGTTGTTGAAAAAAAAGCATAATTTATATGCATTTTATATAGATGCATATAAAAGCATAACATTTCTGGGAATGGGACAAGAGGGAAATATCATCCAGACAGTCTAAAACAGTTCCAAACTTTTGGTCTTCCGGTTGTTTTGGACTTCAATCCCAAAAATCCCAGCCAGTTTACCAGCTGTAAGGAATTATGGAAGTTTAAGTCCAAAACACATGGAGGACTAAAGTTGGGAACTATTGGTCTAAAACGGGTCCTCAAACTTTTTAAACAGAGGGCCAGGTCAGAGTCCCTCAAACTGTTGAAGGGCCAGATTATAATTTGAAAAAAAAACCATGAATGAATTCCTATGCACCCTGCACATATCTTATTTGTAGTGCAAAAAACACTTAAAAACAATACAATAATTAAAATGAAGAACAATTTTAACAAATATAAACGTATTAGTATTTAAATTAGGAAGTGTGGGCCTGCTTTTGGCTGATGAAATAAGATTGTTGTTGTTGTTGTTGTTGTTGTTGTGTACTTTCAAGTAGTTTCAGACTTAGGTTGACCATGAGTGAGGGCCGGGTAAATTATCTCGGAGGGCTGTATCTGGCCCCCGGGCCTTAGTTTGAGGACCCCTGGTCTAAAAGATGGCAACAAGGTAACAATGTGTGTATTGTATCATACTCTACTCTTTACAAAATTATTTGCCATACTTCCACTGATATGAGGTGGGATCAAGCTTCAACAACTTTAGTCCAAAGAAACAAAAAAGCAACAAAATGATGCGGATGGCTAGGACAGTTTTAAATGGTGTTATTTTAAATGGTGTATTTTAATATTTCGATAAATGTTTTTAATGTTTATGTATTGTATCCAGGCATTGAATGTTTGTGTATATGCTGTGCTCCGCTCTGAATCCCCTTCGTGGTGAGAAGGGCGGAATATAAATGTTTTAAATAAATAATAAATAAATAATAATAAATAACATAAGCTAACTTATACTTAGTTGATATTCAAATAAAATCAAGTGAAGTAACTGGAACTTAAGTTAGACATAACTTGCCTCACTAATTTCACTTCCTCTGCTGTTGTGTACTTCCAAATTGTTTCTGACTTACAGTGACTATCATGTGGCTTTCTGACAAGTTTTGTTCAGAGGGGATTCGCCTTTGCCTTGTCTGAGGATGAGAAAGTATGACTTGCCCGGGTCACCCAGTGAATTTCCATGGCTGAGAAATAATTCAAAACTTGCTCTCCAGAGTCATAGTCTCATACTCAAACCATTACACACTACTGATGCATTTCAGCTGATTTATTCCAAGTGTAATTTAGGCTGTATCTACACTGTAGAAATGATGCAATTTGACACCACTTGCAACTGCCATGGCTTATTGCTATGGAAACTGTAGTTTAGTGATGCACTAGCACTCTTTGGGAGAGAGGGCAAAAAACCTTACAAAACTGTAACTCCTGGGATTCCGTATCATTGATCCATGCCAATTAAAGTGGTGTCAAATTGCAGTAATTCTACAGTGAAGATGCACCCTAAACATGGATTCAAACTAGCATTCTTCACCACACACTTAAGTACAAATTGTTACTTCATCTAAGCAGAGAAGTATGGAGTGTACCCTTAACAGCTGAAACAGCAAATTCAGTCAAATGTTAAGTACACTATAAATAATTAAACATTAATCACTGAGATAGCTATATAATCCCAAGGCAACCTATCTGGACTTTTCCTTTCTCTAAGCTGTCCAAAAGTTAAAGAGTCTTTAGTATGAGAATTTTCCAGATGGGCACAGTTGCCAAATACCTTTGAGGAAAGGCTAAAGAAAAAGAATTTAAGTAATAGCTGCGGTTTAGCCTTGGCTGTAATGCAATCTCCTCCTCATAAAATCAAGAGAAATTTTAGCTAAACCTTTTACAGATTAAGTATCTCTTATCTAAAATGACTGGGATTTGTTTTTATTCTGAAATGCCAGTATTTGCATATTTGTACATAATGAGACACCTTACAGATGGGATCCAAATCTGAACATGCAATTCATTTATGTTTCCTATTCAAATACCCTGAAGGTATTTTTTACAATATTTTAGTAAGTTTGCAGGTGAAACAAAGTTTACCAGCCAGTTTACCAGCTGTTAGGATTTCTGGGAGTTGAAGGCTAAAACATCTGGGGACCACAGGCTGAGAACCACTGCATTAGAAAGAGAAGGCATCACTATCTCGGTATTCTTTAATTTCGGAATTCTAAATAAGGGATGCTCAACCTGTAAAACTAATACAAATAAGTCTGTATTGCTTGGCCTGGGGTTTTCCAGATGTGAACAAGGAAGCTAAAACTGATGTATTCTTTCAGATGAAATTTCCATGTTTTAAACAAAACATTTGTGGAAGTTCTCAAGATCTTAGCTTTCCCAGGATATCAATAAGCTCACTATCTCGCCCTCATAGTTTAACCCAGGGGTCCTCAAACTTTTAAAACAGAGGGCCAGGTCACAGTCCCTCAAACTGTTGGAAGGCCAGATTATAATTTGAAAAAAACATGAATGAATTCCTATGCACACTGCACATATCTTATTTGTAGTGCAAAAAACACTTAAAAACAATCCAATAATTAAAATGAATAACAATTTTAATAAATATAAACTTATTAATATTTCAATGGGAAGTGTGGGCCTGCTTTTGGCTGATGAGATAAGATTGTTGTTGTTGTTTGCTTTCAAGTCATTTCAGACTTAGGGTGACCCTGAGTGAGGTCCGGGTAAATGACCTTGGAGGGCCGTATCCGGCCCCCGGGCCTTAATTTGAGAACCCCTGGTTTAACCCCTCTGAGGCACACAGAAGGCCACTAAAATAAAAAGAAATATATCAAACAGTGACACCATAATCTAAATGTATTGTTTCTGAAGGAAGTTCAGCCTTATTGCTTGTAATTCCATCACCATTGCTATTTTTAAAATTTGAACATTACCAAACATTATAACCTTATAATAGCATAGGATGCACATCCTCTACAGTACTCAAGTAATGGAACTCAGAAATATCTGCCATTATGAAAGTTCACAAATAGCATTCTGAGAAGATTCAAACATCAAAGGGAACCCCATGATAGCTGCCTATGAATTACAGGCACCACCCTGTTTCAAATTACTTCAGAGGCCAGACAATCTAACCTGCATCATGGGAAGCCAAGGCCCTCAGCATCTTGCCAGCGCTGCGACGAATCTGCTTTTCTTCATTGCATAGCATCTTCATCAACAGGTCCAGAGCACCAGTTTCCTTGAAGACACCTGTCAATGAGCCAATACTAGCATAGGCACTGAGCACATGGATAGTGTTCAAGATGGAAGATTCTGGGCCTGTTGTCCTGGCCATTTGCCGAGCAGCCCGCTGTACTAGGTTCCTGACATCAGCCTTCATTTCACGCAAGGAAGCTTCATCCACTGTGACATCGGATGGAAATGTGTTGCTGGGTGCTTTCTCTTCTTTAACCCGCTGCCCTTCAGGTTTCCTCTTACCCAGTAGTGTGGGACAGTTAGCATAAACCTCCTCCGCCGACATCCACATTAGAATATTCTCCGTCTTGCTCTCAGCGGATGCAGCACTGGTGCTGTTCCCTATACTTTCTTCCAAGCTAAGGATGTTCCAGCGGATCAGATATTCAGTGTGTCCATCATGACCGCGACGCTGGCGGATGAGCTCCTCAGGATAGGCCTGCAGCTTCGGTCCAAGGTGGACCAGCAGATTTCCATTCCGTCTTTCCCCCACCATGATGGGAAATAGATCTATAAGCAAAGAAAAATGCATATAAAAGCATAAATATCACACAATCCCATATGTGGCACTATCTAGAGCAGTGGTTCCCAACATTTTTTTGACCAGGGAACACTTTGACCAGGGACCAAATCAGGTTTTGGTCAACTTTAGATTTGGTTTGATTATTTTGAGTGCCGATTCAGAAAATTGCACTGGACAAACCACATCAGTTCTAGTTTCTGATATAAAACATATTCCATTCAGTAGTTGCCATTTGCTTGCCCACAGAAAACCATATTTATTAACCTTGGCACTATAAGAGGGTTTCACGAGACCAAATCATGCCAAGAAAACTCCATTAACAGGTTCACCTTAGGGGTTGCCTCAAATCAAGAAAGACAACAACAGCAGAGGCTAGCCACACATTTATCTCTGGGTGATTCTTACCTTTAGTTCCATACAATATCTACTCCTTAAGTCAGTCAAGTCTATTTAACACTATCAGAAGCAGAGAGAAGCTTGAGTAGGAAGCCCACTATGTAACAACCTATACTCTTTAATATTTGGTTTGGGTCATACCAAATTCTTTGCAAGATGTACCAAAAACAGCAATTTAAAAAGATTGTTGAACAGTTTCAAAGTATTCATGGTACCAGCCTTCATCTAAATACAAAGTTTGGCTGAAATCAATTCATAAATAACATTCTAGAACAAAAAAAATAGAGAAAACGGAAGTGTTTGGGAAGAACCCTAAGTAGCCAATGAACTAGATCTTCATATTGGTACACTGGAACAAGTACATTTTTATGTGTAACTCCAGCCATAAATATATACAGAGTTATACAGAGTTATATTTGGATTATTGTGGATTATCTGCCTTTATATTCTGGGTTATATGGCTGTGTGGAAGGGCCCTATTTGTAAGTCTCATTTCTGTAAGTTAGGGACTGCCTGTACATTACATTGCACATAAAATCGTTTCAAAAGTTATATCAGATGTCTTTGTGATTTTGGACCCATCCTCTTTATGGAGGAAATCGTGTTTAGAGCCCTAGAGGTTTTGGATGGATAAAAGTTAGCCTCCCTAGATACTTTAAAGATGCAGTTATTGTTCAGTAATTCCCTCCGTGTTCAATGCCCAATGTCTAGCCTTCCAAGACACACAATAGAAAACCCTGGATGAACTATCTATACTTAAGACCAAATTATTCTAAAAATGAAGAAATCTGCTGCAAACATTACAGAGGGTATCAGGAATGAGAAGGTAGGCTCAAGGCGAAGTATGAGAAAAAAGGATCTACACTATTAACACGTTTAAGTAGCCATTCCATCCCTACACAAAACTACAAAGGGAAAATGTGTATCTCTAGTAAAGCCTGCATATTTTACAGCAATCAAGTCAGTAGAAAAGCAATGCTGGTTTATCTGAAGAGCATGTCCATTGATCTTAACCGAAGGTCTTATCATGAGCACATGGAAGACAATGGCACTATTTTTCCCTACAGCCATCTCTATGCTGTTTGACTGCTCTCAGTGCTAGATATTAATGAGAGATTAAAGCAATGTAGTTCCTACTGAGTAAGGCAGCAGTGTAACCATTGTGCCTTCCAGGCAACTTTTCCTCCCAATCTACCATACTCTGCACACTTTTAACTCTGCATACTGAATGCTGACAGTCATTTTACAACGGAAGAGAGTCAGGGTTAACAGACTGCAAAAGGAAATCAGCAGATATGTTCCAGATGACTTTTGGACAAGCAAGTATCAGAAAGAGAAAGAAACTGTGTAGTTTGTAATTCAGAGTGTTAAACTGTGCTCTTACACATGTAGTTGGTCATTCCAAAGAAACTTCCCACATACATTTAAGCAGTATTACAGAATGTAGAAAACGTAACATAAAAGAGATAAAACACCAGCAATTTATGCAAGTATTTAAATCACATTTGTTTTCTCTTTCCCACATGTATTTAGCTTGCTGTCATTAGCTGTACCACAGAGTTTGGGAAAAGAAAGAAATCCAAATATCTTAAATCTCAAAGCAAAAGAGATAATATGACTGAGATAGTAAAACGTTGGATTTTAAGTAAATAGTCAGGTAGAACCTTATTAATACATTTAACCTAGAATGAACTCACACAGATAGTAATTATTGCAATACAGGCTATAATTCATTAAAACTCATTCTGTAATAAATATTCCAATTTAAGATTTCTAAATTTTGATGCTTTAGCTGGGAGTAATACGATAGTCTTTTTATGCTATCTACCACCTTTGCTACTTCCATTTTGGGATATAAATCAAATAAACAAATAAAGGCTCAGGTACTCCTGACTTCCTTCAGATCGCCACTGCTACAATGACAACTAATTGTCTCTTCCACTATCTCATTACATTCCCATTATTTGCAAAGCTTATATCTCTTAAATAGAGAAAATAAGCTTTCTATCTACTCAGTGTATGTTTCTTTGGTCTATAACAATGAACTATGTAGTTTGTCAGTGTATTTGCTATAGCCACAATTGTGTGAATAGCATTTGTTGCTGGGATTTGTTTCAGCTCACCAAGAGTAAACGTCTCTCAACTTTCTCATATTGTTCTCCCTCATACTGTCTAAGGAAGCTTCAGCTGAGACACCTTTTTCCCATGATAACTCTTTCAGGAGTGGATTTTCCTTCTTAGAGGTAGATTTCTGTCACTTTCTGTTGTCTCACCCCCATTCTTAAATATGGGTTGCTTGTAAGTCGGATGTTTGTAACTGCCTGTACTTGTCAGGTGCCAACATCCTGACATACACTCACCTATTTGCAGAAATGTAAAGTTTAAAAAACATAAATATGTCTTGTTCTACCTCCCCACCCAAAAGCTAAGCAAGATGCCTTACCAGTGTTTAGTAATATCAATTTGATCAGAACAGACATGTCATGCTTGACTGCTTGACATTTTGGGGGAACTATAGAGCAGCCTGAACAGTGATACTATCACTATGACTACCGCCATCCTGGGCTAGACACTGCTATTCTCTTTACCAATTTCTCCAGTCTGGCTCTTCGGTATCCATCAGTTAAATAACACACCTGCCATCTCATCTAAAACTTTCTGTAAATCCACTTCCCACCATATTCTGTCATTTTTTCTTCTGGATACATACATTTCCAAATGCTCACTTAAAATGACTTTGTGAATGCTGGCTGCCCAATATTACCTTACATCTGCTATGCTAGCACTACTTATTAAAACAATACACTACATTTTGAAAGATAAAATACTCAGGTTTCTGACTGACATGAAATGACTGCAACGTGATCTCAACAACACAAACTCCATGTATAACTTTCACTACACAGGTTAAGAAACAAAACAAATGCTTATAATTTTGAAATAGACTAATATAAGTATTGAATCCATCTCAAAGTATTTCATTTTTAGATTTGATTATTTATATTCAACATCCAAGCACATTTGTTTACACTCACATTTTCAAATAACTTTAAGCATTCCAATATAGCTGGCCCTCCACATCTGCGAGTTTAACTGTTGCAGATCTGATTAATCATGAATTTGATTAATGTGTTCTCTCTAGAATCTCTATGTCTATCCAGCACAACTTTATGGCCAACAAAAGTGACCATAGAGTTGAGTTAGAAGACCTAGAGATTCTGAGAGAACACTTCTCTAGGCATTTGTATGTCCTCCTTCACCAGTCTATGGTCAACTTACAGTGGAAAACCCAGAAATTCCTTGAAATGTGTTCTCTTGGGTAAAAAATAGTATTTTTGTTCAGTTTTTCTACTCACACGAGATCCTATGCACTGAACTGCAGCAAATGTGAACAGCCTGCTATACAGTCATTTTGCAAAACTGCAAATTGACTTACCAACACAAGTCGTCTTAAAGCCATGTTACCATATTTTTCTCCACATCTACAACTGGCGTGAGCAATGAAACTCTTGCACCACTTTGGCAATCAAGCTATTTAATCACATAAAGAAATCGCTCAGACTTTTATGAGTCTGCTCCCCTCCGTATTATGTGAACTTTGGCATTAAAGTTCCTGATTAGATAGCTTCAAATGCAAAGGATAAACCGGCAGTTACTGTGAACGCACTGTAACACTAAGCAACTGGAATGGAATGTTTTGATGCATGCGTAATCAAAAAGAAACTAACTTTGAATCTAGAGGGGAAACCACCAAGGAAAGTTACCTATCTATCTATATCTATATTAAAAGTGAAAATACGTATGTGTGTGGCTATGGTGCCCACTTCCACAAACATTCTCCAACTCCACAAACAGCTTTAACCCACAGTGCTGAGGAGCCACCAAAAGCCTCTCTCAAATGACATTTCAGGAAAATTGCAAGCACCATGAACATGTAGCCCAACCCCTGCCAATGTCCTCCCCAAAAACCATTAATGCCCACCAACCAAGAAATGTTTTCATTCGGGGACTATTTCATCCTAGATTTTACGTGTTTCCTCCACCACTGACATCCCAATGTTTCTTACTTTCTCCATTGCCATGGAATTTGCATAAACCCACCCACTGCCTCTCCCTTAACCCTTTCCTACTCTTTTAAACTCTACACAACTAAACATAGTGGAGGAGTTTGGGGATTGACTCCACATGATGGGAGTTGTAGTTGACTCTGCATTGAGTTAGAGCACTGTGACTCCCACTGACAATGGACCGGGATTAACTTGGCACAGAGAATCCCCATGACCGAAGAAAATACTGGAGAAGTTTGGGGAAAATTCACCTTTATTTATAGCCATTGTAGGTACTTGGATTTATAGTTCACCTGAAATCAAAGAGCACTCTGGACCCCACCAACAATGGCCCTGGACCTAACTTGGCACACAGAGCCACCATGACCAACTGAAAATACTGGAGGGGTTTGGGGAAAACTGACCTTCATTTCTGGAAGTTGTCGTTCACTTACATCCAGAGATATTGTGACTATCACCGATGACAAATCTGGACCAAACTTGGCACACAGAACCCCTATGACCAACTGAACCCACTGAAGGATTTTGAGGAGAGAGACCCACCATGGCAGGAGCTATAGTTTATCCTGCAGCCACAGATCTCACTGAATCCCACCAATGATGCATCTAGGCAAACTTGCCCAACATGACAAACTTCAAGCACTGATGGAGTTTCACAGGGTTAACCTGGCATATGAGTTGTAGTTCACCCACAACCTTATCCATTTTGTAAAATAAAAAATATGACTTTTTCAAATAACCAGGAGAACACCAGGTACCCAAGCAAGTTTAAAAATAAAAAATACGGGTAACAGTTTTCAACTTACTATTTCCTTAGTTGAAACAAGAAAAAAGAAAAATAAACAAAAAGTAGGCAAAAGAGATGCCAGCATTTAAAACTAGAAACTGAATACAGCTTGACAATGCTTTATTTGAAATGTTTGCAACTAGAATGTATTGGATTTTGGGGGGGGGATTTTGGAATTTGCATACCATGTACATAATTAGGTATCTTGGAAGAAAGACAAACATATAAACACAAAATTATTTTATGTTTCAAAAACACCTTTATCTTTCAAAAACATACTCTGGCAGTTATTTTACACGTTTTAATAATAATTATGTGCATGATACAAATTAGTGTACATTGAATCGTCAGAATATGTCACTCAGTCTCCAATACAGACAATTTAAGATTTCAGAGTTCTGGATGCCCAGTCTCTACTATCAAACTTTTTATCTTTTTGTTTTGAAAGCCATTTTGGTTCGAACGCCATTATAAAACAATCATCCTTTCAAAACCATATAATTTAATTTGTCTTCAGACTATAGCTGACTAAGCAACTGGCCTTTGATCAACAAAAGCCAATTACCGTACCCTTTTAAAAAAATAGTCACCTGACAAGCTTTGATAAAGTTCAAATGATGCAGAAACTTGTGAAGCTCTTTTTCTAGTGTCAAAGAATCTTTCACTCCAACAGTAGCATCTTTGAAGATAAATTCTAGAGAACACGGTGACTCATGTGATAAAGCAGACTCTTGACTATCTAGGAAAACTGATGCAACAACTGTGTGCTATTGTTTCAAGTGCTACACTAACAACTGATTTGGCTGCAGGACAATCTTATGTAAATTAAACCAATAATCAAAATTGTCATTTTAAAGGTTGAATTAAGTAAGATCTCCTGTTTAGTCAATTTCAGACATTTCCTAACACATTTAACACATACTAATCTATCTATACACATAATAAAAGTGAAAATGTGTATATGTCAAAGGTGTCCACTTCCACAGACAGCCTCCCGCTTTCACAAACAGCTATAACTCACAGTGCTGAAGAGCTACCAAAAGCCCTCCCTCCAAGGACATTTCAGGTTACAGCGGGCACCAGGAACATGTAGCCCAATCTCTGCCAATGTCCTCCCCAAACACCATACTGCCCACCACCCAAGGAATGCTTTCATTCGGGGACCATTTCATCCTAGATGTTTTGTTTTTCCTCAAGAATGAACAATGGACGTCCCTTTCTCTTTCCATGGATGTAGAATTTGCATGACCCCACCCACTGCCTCTCCCTTAACCCTTTCCTATGGAACACAGCAAACAGGACTTTATCAGCAACTGAATAAGAGGTTTGGGAAGAATTCACCATGATTTATGGGAGTTGTAGTTCACCTATATCCAGAGAGCACTGTGAACCCAACCAACGATGGATCCGCACCAAACTTGCCATGGATGATGGGATTTGCAGTGCCTTCACTCACTTCTAGAGACCACTGTAACTCCCACAAATGATGGATCTGGACCAAACATGGCACACAGACTCCCCATGACCAACAGAGCATACTGGAGATGTTGGGGAAAATTGGCCTTGATGGGAGTCAGAGTTCACCTCCATCCAAAAAGCTGTGACCCCCACCGACAATGGACCAGGACCAACTTGGCACAGAGAATCCCCATGACCGACTGAACATACTGCAGGGGTTTGTTGGAATGGACCTTAATTTTGGGAGTTGTAGTTCACCCTTATCAGGACAAGCACTGAGCACAACCGATGTTGGATCTAGACCAAACTTGCCACACAGACCCAACTTGGCCAACTTTGAATACTGGTGGAGTTTGATGTGATTGGCCCATGATTTTTGGAATTGCAGTTTAACCACATCGTTATGCATTTTCTAATGGGAGCATTCATAAACAACAGGAAAGACTGTTTTTTTCTAAGAAATAAAGCTACAAATTGCTAATTGACCTAATAAACAGTGTTACTAGTTAACTAAGTAATATTACCTAACACCCCAAAACAAACGATGCCTTTTTCAAATAACTTGGTCACCAAGCTAGTTTGCAATAAACAAAGCAAACCCAAAAATTGTCCCTGTGATAATTGGATTTTGAAAAATGTGGCTTGTTATGGAAACAAGGATTGGCGAGAAAGCTTCAGTGGAGACACCTTAATTTGTTTATATATGTATGTATATGTGATAAAGGCATCGAATTGTGCCTTCCCCTGTAAGCCGCCCTGAGTCCCCCCTCGGGGGTGAGAAGGGCGGGGTAAAAGTGACAGAAATAAATAAATAAATAAATAAATTTTCTCATGATAACTCTTTCAGGAATGAATTTTCCTTCCTAGGGTTTGATTTCACACACTTCCTGTTGTCTCATCCCCATTCTTAACTAGAAGTCATTTGTTTGTAACTGGAGGACTGCATGTATTCAACTTTTGCAAGAACCGTTCCTTTTAAGAAGTAACTGGCATTTCTGAGAATCTATATCAGTGTATCATCATTTAAAAAAAAACCATTTTGCCACCCTGTTATCGTCAACACATCCTTTTTGTTTTAAACCTTCCTCCAGGGAAATTCCCAAGCCTTGTGATTTCATGGCATGTTCAATACTCCCTTTTCACCACATCTCGACATATAGAAAATGGGGGAAATCAGTGCTGCTTGTGTTAAATAAATGCTGCAAACATCCCATATATTATTGCCTCCTCTACACAAGTGAACAAAATGTATGATAAAGAAAAGAGGATGGTGAAATACAGTCCTGGGGCACATCTACAGTATAGAATTATTGCTTACCCGGACAGTCTTTAAGCATGAATTTTAAATGCATGTCTTTTGCTTAATATCTGTTTTGTGTACTTTAATATGCATTTTATAGAGATATGTTTTTGTGTGTAGCTTTTATAGAAGTATGTTTTAATATGTGTATTTGTGATGTTTTTGCAATGTTTATGTGTTTGATTCTTCTGCAACCTGCCATGAGGAGAGGTGGGTAAGAAATAAAACTACTATTATGATTAATGCTGTTTCACTCCACTTTGTCATGGTTCGCTGCTGTGAAATGCTGGGATTTGTAGTTTAGTCTGTAATTTAGTTTGCCAGAGTGCCTGCACACTGGCAAAGAAGACTGAGGTCATAGTAAAACTACAACTCTCATTCCATAGCATTGAGTCAACGCAGCATTGAATCAACACAGTTAAAGTGGTGTCGAACTGTATTAATTGTACCATGTAAAACAGGTAAGGGCAAACTTGGGCCTTCCAGGTGCTTTGGACTTCAACTCCCACAATTCCTAACAGCCTAACAGCTGTTAGGAATTGTGAGGGTTGGAGTCCAAAACACCTGGAAGGCCCAAATGTGCCCATGCCTGCTGTATAACAATGAACTATGTAGTTTGTCAGTGTATTTGCTGTAACTACAAATGTATGAGTAGCATTTGTTGCTGATTTTCATTTTAAAGATCAGCTCAACCAAGACTAAACTTAAATCAACTTTCTTATATTGTTCACCCCTCATGTCTGCCGGCTGTTAGGAATTATGGGAGTTTAAGTCCTAAGCTTCCAAATTAGCCCATGCCTGATGTAGAAGCAGCCCTGCTTGTCGGGTAAATAAATACTGTAAAACATTTAATGTACACAAGCAAACAAAATATTCAATATAGCCAGGGGATTGTAGGAGTTATAGTGCTGTTAGCAATTGCGGGAGTTGAAGTCCAAAACACCTGGCGGGTCAAAGTAGACCCATGCCTGGCACAGAAGCTGCCCTACTCGTGTTAGGTAAATAATTACTGTATTTATTTATTTCCCGCTTTATCTCTCCATACAAAGACTCAAAGCAGCTCACAATCAAAAACATTACAAGTTAAAATAGACTGATATACAAAAATAAAAGAATATATTTTAAGGTTTTTCGGGGTATATGGCTATGTTCTGAGGTTGTGAAGTCCTCACCTCTGAGGATGACTGCCACAGATGCAGGCAAAACATCAGGAGAGAATGCTTCTGGAACATGGTCATATAGCCCGAAAAGATACAACAAACCAATACAATATATTTCAAGTTGTAATGTTTTTGGGTTGTTGTAGGTTTTTCGGGCTATATGGCCATGGTCTAGAGACCATGGCCATATAGCCCGAAAAACCTACAACAACCCAGTGATTCTGGCCATGAAAGCCTTCGACATGTAATGTTTTTCATTGTGAGCCGCTTTGAGTCTCCCTATTGAGAGATAAAGCAGGATATAATAAATAAATAAATAAATAAATAAATACAGTATTTATTCACCTAATATGAGCAGAGCAACTTCTACACCATGCATGGGCAAACTTTGGCCCGCCAGGTGTTTTGGATTTCAACTCCAGCAATTGTTAACAGCCTGCAGACATTAACTGAATATTGAATATTGAATAAAATAATGTTTTACAATATTTATTTACCTAACAGGAGCAAGGCTGCTTCTGGGCCAAATTGGGCTCTCCAGTGTTGTGATATATTATCAGTACTAATTATATTTAATATATTTGCATTACTTTATTACAATATCGGTATTATATATTTTTATATTGTATTATTTTAGCGTTATAATATTATTGATATTATATGTATACACAATATATTATTACCATAGCACAATATTAGTATTATATACTAGCCATCCCCTGCCATGCGTTGATGCGGCCCAGTCCGTGTATTGCGCATTATGGTTTTGCGCATGCATTGTAATGTTTTTTTGTTTTTTTTCTTTTTAGGTCTCTTCTGTTGTGTTTTTCAGTGTTTTATGAGTGATGGTCACTGACTAACCTGATAGGTGTATTGTGTCCAAATTTGGTGTCAATTTGTCCAGTGTTTTTTGAGTTATGTTAATCCCACAAACGAACATACATTTACTTTATTACAGTATTAGTATCATATATCATTATATTGTATTATTTTTAGCATTATATTATAATATTATCAATATTGTATGTATACACAATATATTATATTATTACCATAGCACAATATTAGTATTATATACTAGCCATCCCCTGCCATGTGTTGCTGTGGCCCAGTCTGTGTATTGTGCATATAATATATATATGGTTTTGCGCATGCATTGTAATGGGGTTTTTTAGTCTCTTCTGTTGTGTTTTTCAGTGTTTTTATGAGTGACGGTCACTCATTGGCCTGATAGGTGTATTGTGTCCAAATTTGGTATCAATTCGTCCAGTGGTTTTTGAGTTATGTTAATCCCACAAACAAACATTACATTTTTATTTATATAGACTACTCTATTGTTCTATACCACTATACTGCATCTCCGTTTATGAACCTGCACCCTCCCTCCGATCATCTGGAGAGGCCCTGCTCACGATCCCACCTGCGACACAGGCGCGTTTGGTGGGGACGAGGGACAGGGCCTTCTCTGTGGTAGCCCCCCGACTCTGGAACTCTCTCCCTAAGGACATCAGAGAAGCCCCAACGTTGGCAGTCTTTAGGAAGAGCCTGAAGACCTGGCTGTTCCAGTGTGCCTTTCCAGATTAGGAAACCCCTGGCATTAAGTCCCAAATGCACTTTGTTAGAGATTCAGGATTATCTGCACATTGCACCTACCTCCAAATACCTCTACATATTACCTGTAAGGCTCAGCACTTTTAAATTTTGTCCATTACATTTGGCCCGGCCTCTAGGTTTTTAATTGCGTCACGGTGTCATTGTTTTACTGTTTTATTGTTTGCTTGATGTTTTATCATTTGCTTATGAGTTATACTGTGTATTGTATGTTGTTGTTGTTGGCGGCCTTGGCCTTTGTAAGCCGCATCGAGTCCTTCGGGAGATTTTGCGGGGTATAAATAAAGTTATAATAATAATAATAATAATAATAATAATAATAAAATAATATAAGCCATAATTGCAATGTAGTTAATTTTTAAAATTTTAGCTAACCTTTGGGAGATCTGCTGCCAATCTGCTACCGGGCTCAATTCAAAGTGCTGGCGTTGGCCTATAAAGCCCTAAACGGTTCTGGCCCAAGCTACCTATCCGAACGTATCTCTGCCTATGAACCCATCAGGACTCTAAGATCTTCTGGGGAGGCCCTTCTCTGTGGTGGCCCCTCGGCTGTGGAACGCCCTTCCCATGGACATTAGATCAGCCCCTTCGCTAATGGTGTTTCGAAGAAAACTAAAAACCTGGCTGTTTGAACAGGCGTTCGGATAAATAGTGCAATGAACACGATGAATATAGGAAACGGAATTATGGATGACGAATTGGATCACGATTTTAGTTACGAGACGTTAATGCGTTGTTATTGAGATGTCATTAGTTTGTATTTTATACTGTTAATGGTTTTAATGTTGTATGTTGTTGGATTGACTTTTGCTCTTGTTGTGAACCGCGTTGAGTCGCCTACGGGCTGAGAAACTGCGGTATACAAGCAGAGTAAATAAATAAATAAATCTGTTAAGTGAGGTTCATGTTTTTATGGTTAGATATAATTTTAACTGTTTCTGAAATGTATAATTAGCTGTTCGATGTCGGTTTGCTTTGGGATTGGGTGGGTCGTTAATGTATTCATGTTTACACCTAAAAAGCACCAAAAGAGAACAAGAGGGGAAGGGACTAGAAAACGTTGCTTCCACACACGTGGAGACCAGAATGCGTTGCCTCCACACGCGTTAAGGGTTGCATCTGCATTGTAGAATTAACTCAAGTTTGGCACAATGGCTCAATGCTATGGGACCCTGGGGTGTGTATTTAGGAAGGGAAAAAGAAGCACTCTCTGGCCCAGAAAGCGAAAGAGGAGGCAACAGAGCCCTGAGCCATGGCCTCTGCGTTAATTCGACAGCGGAGGCGCCGCCATGACTCCTCCCTCAGAGAGAGAGAGGCGAGAGGCCCAGTCCGCCGGCCTCACCACTGTCCTGTGAGCCGGTCATTGAAGGCCGCTCACTCACTCGACAAGCGGCCATTACAAAGCAAGGCCTGCTCAGGAGGAAGCGGCCTAGTTCCCCTCAGGAGTCCGTTACTCACCAGCCCAAACAGGCACTCCTCCTCCACCTCCTCCTCCTCCGCCGCCGCCTTTCTCCCGGCCACTTCAGCAGCTCCGCAAGTTCCGGGTGACGCAGGCGCATGCGTACACGCCTCGCCTAGCGCGCGGGAGCCCGTCTGTACAGCTTGCCTACGGGTCCTTATGAGGGACAAACCGCCCGCCGCCCGCACCCTTCCCAAGGCCAGTGCGAGCATGACCCAGCGCGCGCATGCGCTTTGCGGCAGGCTGTCCCCCAAAGCTAGAATCGCTGCATCCTTTTGACATAACCCACTGCTGAATGTGGGATGCGGTGGGAGTTGGGATTTTGGATCAGGCTTGTGTATAAACTACCAATGCCTGGCTCGAGAGCAGGACGTGTGAAAAAGATCTTGGGAGTCCTCGTGGGGAACAAGTTAAACATGAGCCAACAATGTGATGTGGCGGCAAAAAAAAGCCAATGGGATTTTGGCCTGCATCAATAGGAGCATAGTGTCTAGATCTGCCGATTTGCTACCGGACCCAATTCAAGGTGCTGGTCTTGGCCTACAAAGCCCTAAACGGTTCCGGCCCAAAATACCTTTCTGACCGCATCTTGGCCTACGAGCCCACGAGGACCTTGAGATCGTCTGGGGAGGCCCTTCTCTCGATCCCGCCTGCATCACAGGCACGGCTGGCGGGGACGAGGGAGAGAGCCTTCTCGGTGGTGGCCCCCCGGCTGTGGAACACTCTCCCGGCACACATCAGACAGGCGCCCTCCCTCATGTCCTTTCGAAAAAGCCTTAAGACCTGGCTGTTCGAGAGGGCATTTAATTAAGTGCTAAGCAACAACATTACGGTAATGAGAACTGGAATGGTATAAGGAAGATGAGACTGGCTATGATTCTACTAAGAGACAAAGCGGATTTTTATGTAGTTTGTATTTGTCGTATAGTTATATGTTGTTGATACTGGCCTTTGTAACTGTCTTTTTATGTGTACTGTACACCGCCATGAGTCGCCCGTAAGGGCTGAGAATGGCGGTTAATAAGTGTATCAAATAAATAAATAAATAAATCTAGGGAAGTAATGCTACCCCACTATTCTGCCTTGGTTAGACCACATCTGGAATATTGTGTCCAATTCTGGGCACCACAATTGAAGAGAGATATTGACAAGCTGGAATGTGGCCAGAGGAGGGCGACTAAAATGATAAAAGGTCTGGAGAACAAGCCCTATGAGGAGCGGCTTAGGGAACTGGGCATATTTAGCCTGAAGAAGAGAAGGCTGAGAGGAGATATGATAGCCATGTGTAAATATATATCGATCATGGTATCCTTCTGGGTCGCCTCTCTGGGATGGGTCTCGGGGGCATGGTTCTGTCGTGGCTCCGGTCCTTCCTGGAGGGACGAACTCAGATGGTGAAGCTGGGAGATGCCTGCTCGGATCCCTGGCCTTTGACCTGTGGGGTCCCGCAAGGCTCTATTCTTTCTCCCATGCTCTTTAACATCTACATGAAACCGCTGGGAGAGGTCATCCGGAGTTTTGGAGTTGGGTGCCATCTCTATGCAGATGACACACAACTCTACTACTCTTTTCCACCCAATTCCAAGGAGGCCTCTTGGGTGTTGGACGAGTGCCTGGCCGCTGTGTCTATCTGGATGAGGACGAACAAGCTGAAGATTAATCCCGACAAGACAGAGGTCCTCCTGGTCGATTGTAAACCGGATCGGGGTATAGGGTGGCAACCTGTGCTGGACAGGGTTACACTCCCCCTGAAGTCACAGGTCTGTAGCTTGGGAGTCCTCCTGGATTCATCGCTCACGCTTGAGGCTCAGGCTTCGGCGGTGACCGGGAGGGCCTTTGCACAACTGAGACTTGTGCGCCAGCTACGTCCGTACCTCGCTAAGGCTGATCTGGCCGGGGTGGTTCATGCCTTAGTCACCTCTAGACTGGATTACTGCAATGCGCTCTACGTGGGGCTGCCCTTGAAAACGGCTCGGAAATTCCAATTGGTCCAACGGGCAGTAGCCAGGATGTTAACTGGGGCCCATTACAGAGAGAGGTCAACCCTCCTGTTTAAGGAGCTCCACTGGCTGCCGTTTATTTTCCGAGGCCAATTTAAGGTGCAGGTGCTTACCTACAAAGCCCTGAACAGTTTGGGACCACCCTACCTGCGTGACCGCATCGCTGTCTACGAACCCACACGCTCACTCCGGTCATCTGGAGAGGCCCTGCTCGTGATCCCGTCCGCGTCACAAGCGCGCTTGGTGGGGACGCGAGACAGGGCCTTCTCTGTGGTGGCCCCCCGCCTCTGGAACGCCCTCCCGAAAGATCTCAGACAAGCCCCTACACTGGCAGTCTTCAGAAAGAATTTGAAAACCTGGCTGTTCCAATGTGCCTTTTCAGATTAGGAATCTCCCACTACCAAATCCCAGAAGCACTTTAGTACCAAATCACCGCACACTGCACACCGCACTTATGTCATCATTCCACACCCCTCCGATACATCAGCACTTTTAACCTTGTACCCCTACTCCGGCCGACTCAGTTTTTAATAATGTCTTGTCGTATTGCTATTGTTATTGTTTTTCTGCTTAACTGTTTTTATTTGCTAGATATTGTATTGTTGTATTGTGTTGGGCTTCGGCCTATTGTGAGCCGCATTGAATCCTTCGGGAGATGCTAGCGGGGTACAAATAAAGTTATAATAATAATAATAATAATAATAATAATAATAAGCCACAGGGAGGAGGGAGCAAGCTTGTTTTCTGCTTCCCTGGAGACTAGGACGCAATGGAACAATGGCTTCAAACTACAAGAGAGGAGAATAGAGAGGCAACATGACTTCCCTCGATCTAGAGACGCTATACTCCTTTTGATGCAGCTCAAATTCACGTTTTAGCTGCTCCATCACACTGTTGGCTCATGTTCAACTTGTCTTTCTGAAGACAAGAAAAGGAGACCCCATTACTTCTCAATATAATCCAGTGGTTCTCAATCCGTGCCCTCCCCCAGGTGTTTTGGCTTACAACTCCCAGAAATCCCTGCCAGTTTACTAGCTGTTGGGGTCCCTGGTGGTGCAGAAGGTCAAACCGCTGAGCTGCTGAACTTGCTGACCAAAAGGTTGACTGTTTGAATCTGGGGAGCGGGGTGAGCTTCCGTTGTTCACCCTAGCTTCTGCCACCCTCGCAGTTCGAAAACATGCAAATGTGAGTAGATCAATAGGTACCGCTTTTGCAGGACGGTAATGGCACTCCATGCAGTCATGCTGGCCACATGACCTTGCAGGTGTCTATGGACAATACCGGCTCTTAACCATAGAAATGGAAATGAGTATCAACCCTAAGTCGGGCACGATTAGACAATGTCAGGGAAAACCTTTACCTTACCAGCTCTTAGGATTTCTGGAACTTGAAATAAACTTATGTTTATGTTGATAATATTATGTTGATAATACTATAATGTAATACAATATAACACTACTAATAATAATACGATATTATAATTATATATTTTATATTAAAAGTAGTATTACTAATAATATTACAGAATAATGTTATAGTACAATATAATAATATATAATATTAATATTGTGCTATGCTAATAATATATTGTATTGTATTTACATTTTACTTGTAAGCCGCTCTGAGTCCCCTTCGGGGTGAGAAGGTCGGCATATAAATGTTGTAAATAAATAAATAAGGCCAAAACATCTGGGGACCCACAGGTTGAGATATAATCGATTCCACTGCCCAATTAGCTCTGACTGCCAAGACATTCCATCTAATGTTCAATCAAAATCTATTTCCCTGTAACTTCAAACCATCGGGCCTCCATGACTGATTATCTGTAGATTTCACTGTTCTTCTCTGTAGATCTTTTGCATCCTTGTGTTTTTGGCTTTTGTGACCGTCACACATCCTTACAGGAAATTCAAGTTAACTCTCCTGGAAATACATAGGTAAGATTAAAGACACAAAATCTGTGCACAAAATGATACATTTATTGAAAGAGTATTTTTTTTTAATACAAAAGAAAGCTCTGTACATAGTACTGCGATTACTGTCACATCCTTCCAGAAACACAACCCTGGAAATTAACAAACCACACACACACACAGCCACTCACGCGAACACACGCACGCACACGCACACACAAAACCCCAAAACAATCTGTAAAGTGAACTAAAAAGATCACCACACAATAAATGCCATTTCATCCCTGATAAGTGTTCTTACAAGTCAACACTTTAAATTGCATGCAACATTAGCGTTTAACCTGCGTATCCTTTCTTGGAGGGGAGAAGTTTGTAAAGGAAAAATAACGAGTGAGTCAGTGGAGAAACCACAGCATTAGAAACAAGGGCAGGAAAGGAAACACAGGGGGCAAATTTAGAGAAGAGCATGCATTTCTTGAGTTTGGCATCCTTTCCTTATTTAGTAGGCAACTTCTGAGTTAGAAGCCTGATTTAAAACTGCATTCTCTGCTAATGTGCCTCTTTCACCATTGACACCATAATACTTCAGCAGTTCCCTCTCAGGGAAAAAAATAATTTTAGAGAGCAACATCCAAGAATCCACATGTGGACTTCGACTCATGCTTCCATACTACACAATTTCCTGAAATACCTCTCCACTTCCCCTTCCATTTCTGCTCTAGAGGGTCTTCTAACCCTTTAGGACAGTAGTTCTCAACCTGTGGGCCCCCAGGTGTTTTGGCCTACAACTCCCAGAAATCCTAGCCAGTTTACCAGCTGTTAGGATTTCTGGGAGTTGAAGGCCAAAACATCTGGGGACCCAAAGGTTGAGAACCACTACTTTAGGACAAACTGGGAGAGACACAGTAAGCTGTATGGAGAATGTGGAGCTTATTCTGGTAATAGATGATAACATGGCCGATGAATGGACAGCAGTAATAAAATTTATTATGAAAACAGCTATTTACCAGCGAATCATTATATTGTCATTATATTGCCAACCCCGACCGGGACCGCCTTCCCCCTGGAAACCAATGCCCTCACTGCGGAAGAAGATGCAGAGCAAGAATAGGGCTCCACAGCCACATGCGGACCCACAAGGAAACCCATGATGGAAGACCATCTTACTCGTCCAACGAGGGATCGCCTAAGTAAGTAAGTATATTGTCATGTATAACTCCCTGGGAGCCAGGAATTTCTTATACACGTGCCATAGGGAGAACACCATTACCTTTGTTCCCACCTGCATGACCAAGCATAGTAAAAAAAATTACCACCACACAACTCAGTTCAGATTTCTAGCCCACAAAGTAGTTAGTCACGTACAGATAAGAATGATATGTACTTACTGATTACAAAGACCGGGTCAAAAAATATTATAAGTTTTTCAAGTAACTAGAAAAAGGGAATTTTCAAAAAGAGGGATTCTTGGCATTTCACATATTCTGGAAGAATCAGATTTTTAAAAATGATTTATGCTCTCCATGCCACTCTGTCTTCTTTAAAAAAATGGAAGAAGTATTCAGCTCAAAGCTTAATGGAAGAATTTGCTGTCCATGATTAGGGTTAAGGTATAAACTGGAAGAAAGCACACATTCATGGACTTCAAAAGTTAGTTTGCTTGGGCCACAAGTAATTTTTGAGTGGATTGTCATGTCTGAAGATGGGAAAAGAAAGGGGAGATTAGGACAATATGATGCATTGGTATCTCTCTTGACCCATCTTCCAACATATAAACAGAAGAATCCTGCTCCTCCAGTTGCTGGGTGCTGAAAACATACCATTAAATACACTTGTTGCAGGGAACATCTGGCCAATTACATGTTTTGGAATTCAGCTTCAATAGTATAACCAGTGATAAGGGGGTATGGAAGCTGTAGACCAAAATATCTCTACAAAGTATCTAAATGCTTCCTAATACTTCATCACACTAGAGAATGAATCCACTTTAAATCCGGTTTCTGCTTCCTGCAGAATTCTGGGGTTTCTAGTTTAGCGAGGCTGTCAAAGGCTCCTCCCTAAACTACAAATCCCAGAAGTCTGTAGGAAGAAGAATTGGATTTAAAGTGGATTCATTCTCTAGTGTGATGAAGTATCTAGCCTTGAAATATGCACTGGCTGAGGCCTGATCCCTATTGGAGAAAGTTCTCTATCACTGCACACTTTACTATTAGCTGTAAACCAGAACTTGAAAAGGTAATTTTTGGCATATAACACCCACAATCCTCAGCCAGCATGGCCATACTAGCCAGGGGATTGTAGGAGTTATAGTCCAAGAATATGACCTTTTCAACAGCTGTAAATCCTGCCTGAGTGAGCTCCTTTCTCCATCTGCTCAACCTGTCCAACACAGGGGCTTGAGGGAGAGGACCAGTTTAAACGCTAATGTTCATGCAAATCATTTCAAAAGGTTACAATAAAAATTTAAAAGGCCCCTTTCTTCTCCTTCCCCCCTCTCCACCCCACGGCCCTTTCCTCTCCCACCCTCCTCCCGCCCCCAAGTACAAACCCCATGAAAACTGTACAGGAGCCAGACTTTAATTCCTTTAAGAATTACATAAATACTGAGTTTAACACTTAGAAAAATAAAGTATTTTTTTCAAGGCTTCTTTTGTTTTTTAATTTAAAAAAGAGAAGAGAAAGGTTACAGCAGCTGCTTCCTTTCTCTAAATGTCTGCAGCCCTCTTGCTTCAAAGCTGGCCCTTGTTGTGGGGTTAGGGGAGCACACATAAAGACCACTGAGCTGTTCACAGCAGGTTAGTCCTCCTTTCCCATGGCGGGGACATGAAGAACTGGTTTCCCTCCAGCTTGGTTAGGAAGAAGTGCATGATTGTGTGCAAGCAAATACTGTGATGCACAGCTCAACCACCAAGCACTCCCTTTCCATCCAGAAATTGGAAACATTACCTCTTTCGGACTGCAGCTCCCAAAACCATGATGTCTGGGGAGATTCTCAGAGTTGCAATCCCAAAAAGTAACTTTTCCAAGCACTGCCTCTCACTGATAGCACAGGTTGCCTCCAGTTGCACACCTGAAGCTTTTCCCTTTCTTGTTTTTGCAATTGTTGGCTCCCAAAGCATCTCCTGTGAGTCAATGCAGCATGGAGTTTCTCTAAAGCACACAGACATGACATTAGACGGCTACGACTCCAGTCATGCTCCCAACTGCTCTGGGGTTGTCCTATTCCAGCATTATGTTTTGTTTTTTGGAGTACCTGACCTAGAATACCCAGTCAGCATATCCTGTTGTCATGGCATCTTAGAGATTCTGGGAGTTGTGGTCCAAAAATTTAACTTATCCAAGCACCAGCCCTGACATATCCATCTGGATCCAATTTAGGGGCAACAGACTCTGAGGAAGCATCTCCTAGCACAGTGGTTCTCAACCTGTGGGTCCCAAGGTGTTTTGGCCTAGTTTACCAGCTGTTAGGATTTCTGGAGGTCGAAGACCAAAAAAACTCGGGACCCACAGGTTGAGAACTACTATCCTATCAAATGGAGGCTGAGCATGAAGACAAGGCAACACCCTATCTCATTTTCGGCTATCTAGGGAAGAAACAAAAATATCATATCCTCCGAAGATGCCAGTCACAGATGCAGGCGAAACGTCAGGAGAACATGGCCAAACAGCCCAGAAACCACACAACACCTCAGTGTTTCCAGCCATGAAAGTGTTTGACAAAAAAATCATAAACTGGTATAGATTACAGTAAGACCCCTCCAGCTGTGGAAACTATAACCACATAGTCACTTAACCATGCCTGAAGAAAGAGAGCCCCTCAATGAATGTTCTAGATCCTCCATGTATGTTTCCTCTAGAGCAGGTAAGGGCAAACTTGGGCCCTCCAGGTGTTTTGGACTTCGACTCCCACAATTCCTAACAGCCTACCGGCTGTTAGGAATTATGGGAGTCGAAGTCCAAAACACCTGGAGGGCCCACGTTTGCCCTTGCCTGGTTTAGAAGATACCATTAAATTGCATTACTAGAGAGAATACTTCTTGAGAAATTTCTAGGCCTTCTGGTGTAATTCATGGTACACTGGCACCAGAAGTAAACAATGCTGTTCAGTAATCTCTGTGGCTTCAGGTGCCCTGCTGATAAGGAAGTCTTACTGTACTGCACCCCATTTGTGAATACAACTTCCTTGGGATGGACCAATGATTCAAGTTTTTAAAGCACCGCTTGCTCATTTTCCAAATGTATTTTCCATTTTATTCCCTAATGTTTCAACTCTTCTATTTTCTCAAGAGAAAAGCAGTGGCAAAACCTCTGAGAGGATGACCCCCCAAGTACCACACAAGGCCATGGAGCAATAGCAGCTGCCAGGCGTTCACTGGATGTGTATTCTTAAAAAATAAAAGGAAATGTGGCTAACAAACACCCTTTTTGGCAGTGAAATGGTGGTGTGTAGCCAGGCAAGAAGCTGTTGCCTCTCCTGTCATGCAGCCACTCAAATCTGTTCATACATTCTGGGAGAGGAACCCCTCAGGAGGAAGTTCAAGACCCTCTGCTTTCTGCCCTCTCCCCAACTAACGGGGGCGCCAATGGGAACAACCCCTTTTCACAAGCTGAGGATAAAGGCAAGAGGCCATTGCGATGGCCAACCCACAATGCATCACTGATTGCTTGAAGGCACAATGCTGCAGCCAGCTGGAGGACCTGAACCTAGGAGCAAGGGGAAAGAGAGGTGGCTCTCTGCCCCAGCAGAGGTAAAAAGAAAAAAAAGGAAGGAAGTCTATGATTGAAAAAGGAACTCCCTTTTTTATGACGGCTTTAAGCCTTTCTGCAATCCAACTCTTCCCAACAGCCTCAGGCGTCCGGCCTTGGAGGCACTAGACTGGGGAAGTGGCTGGATATCCTATGGACATTATGTCAGGGACGGGAAGCGAGAGAAAGACCTCCCGCAATGAAAACAGAAAGTGTTATATACACGGCGGAGCTAACCCTCCCACCCGTGAGAGACCTTTTCTTTGGCTGGAGTGTAGAAGAAAAAAATGACCACCACCAACCTCCCAACAAAACACAAAAAGCACAGTAAATGCAGCATTCATATGCAACAAAGCTCCCCCCGCCCTCCCTCTCGCCAGTCCCAATGCCCAGGCTCAGCTCCTGCTGCTGGCCACGCAGCCACTTTTAGTGTACGTGTGTGTGTGTGTGTGTTTATGAGTCAGTGTAATGTGTGAGAGAAGAAAAAAAACGTGAAAAAGGCAACAATAAATAAGTGACGGAGTCCATACAAAAATAGGGACCACAAAGATCCTGGTGCAGCTTGAGGAGTGACACAGATCCTGGGGCTGTGCAGAGCACAAAAGCTGGAGGCGACGGTCGCAGCAGCGGCTGTGGGTTTGGGTGCCAGGTACACTCTTCCTTCCCTCCCCCCAACCAGGTCCTCCCAGAGTTGCTCAGTCACCCTTGGAACTGTGTGACGTGTCCAAGTTGACCACCTGCAGCTCTGTCAAGTTGCTGCTGCCGCTGGACTGCTGCCCAATAACAGCCATCTGGGAAGATACAAAAGGATAACACAAGTCAGTCAGAATTCAAAAACATAGTAGGGCTAGTCTGGAATATCAGCATGTGAAGGCATCTTGCAGCACTTTAGATACTATCTTAATTAAAGCTCTATGACTACAACCTAAGTTTGGAAATGTTACTTCTTTGGACTATAACCCCCAGAAGTTTCCCAGCCAGTGGTTATATTGCTCCAAGCTCCTGTCCTCACACAGCCACAAGATCATGACCATTTAGGGCAGGCATGGGCAAACTTTGGCCCTCCAGGTGTTTGGTGAGCTCACTGGAATTTCTGGGAGTTGAAGTCCAAAACTCCTGGAAGGCCGAAGTTTGACCATGCCTGATTTAGAGAAAAGGCAGAAAGCATGGGCATCACAACATGAATCAAGACTATATCCACTGTTTATGTGGAAATAAGAGGAGGAAGCGATCTATGCCACAGGTTTGAAGCATTTAGCTAGGAATACACTGATTCCCTCAAATGTCACATGACAAAGTGGCTGCCTGTTCCAACCACGTGAAATGACTATGAAGCAAGAGAAGGAACGTACAAATATTTCCATTAAAGATGGATTTTATGTGAATGTGAAAATGAGAGGACCAAAATAATACATTGCCTTGAGAATGAATATGTAAAGGAAATCAATAGAAGTCCCTTATCTGCAAATATCCATGGTTTCACTTATGTATGCTCCAAAAAAATCTTCCTCCTGGAAGTGTTTGTGGGTCTCTCTATTAAAGTGTTATTCTATGGTCTGCTTCCAGCCCAAACACAGTCAAAATATAGGATTCACTATTATCCACAGTTTTAGTAATGCATGGGTGTCTTGGAACATATCCCCAGTTTCAGACTCTCCTTTCCTGAGCATGTCAACAGCTGAATGCACTTTCAGCTCGAGTCCAGTTGCATCATTACACACAGAAACTCCCTCCTGGGCACACAGGAGACTGAGCGACTTGGAAGGCGCTGAACGGACTGCGTTCTGGTACCACAAGATGCAGAGCCAATTTTAAGAAATAGGGCTACAAAGTGGAGTCCACGACATATGAGTGCGGAGAAGAGCAAACCACTGACCATCTACTACAATGCAGTCTGAGCCCTTCCACATACACATTGGAGGACCTTCTTACAGCAACACCAGAGGCACACGAAGTGGCCTGGCCTGTTTATGTTGGATAAGCGAGACTCTACTGTGCCTGCAAATTTCAACACTTGTCTAACATTTCCATCTGCAATGCCTTTTCCTGCTTCTGACATCCTGGAAGACCTAGGAGGCCAAGCTTAGTAAGAACAAAAGGATTTGGTATTAAAGTAAAATCACCGTATTTGTAAAGAATACATTTCAAGTTAGACAGAAGTGAAACCGGGATACGGGTTCCTCTGTTACAAGAGTCTTACTATATTTAATTTTTTTTTAATAGAACAAAGTCTAAGGCCTAAAAGTTTGACCACAAATTTAAGGGGTGCAAAGAATATCAGCAGCTTTATAGAATAGTCCTATTGGTGGCCCATAACCTAAACATGGATATAAGAAAACACACAAGACAGTAGTGTCAACGCTGTTCTCCACCCACCTGATGAAGCTGGACAGCTGAGACTGGGATTTGCACCGTTCCTGAAGGTGCTGTAAGGAACACCTGAGGAACGCCACCTGCCAGACAGAAAACCACAGGCATGCAGTTAGCTGTGATCTACAATTAGTAACATGACAAGGCTATCTTTCAAGGCTATAGAATAAATAAGCTATAAATCAGATGGCAAAACCAAAAAAGAAGACAAACCAGGATTGTTAAAATGGCTCCCTAAGTATTTCCTGAGTACATGTAATAAGTGGGCAAAAATTATTTCTCTAGAGCTCCACTTTCTTATCTCTGTTAAATTTCAGTGTTGCGAACCATCTTGGCAGATTCACCTTAGAAAAGGACTGGAATGCCAACAACAACAACCACAATAGCTTTCAGATTTGCAATATATATGTATGTCTGAGGAAGTAGGACACAAAAGAACTGACCGGACAGCCAACTCATATGAAATGTGCTGGAGAAGAGATACTGTAGATACCAAGGACTGTCAAAAAGACAAAGAAATGGGTCCTACAACTAATTGAGCCAGAATTCTCATTACAAGCCATTAATAGTAGTAGTAGTAGTAGTTATTATGTTTATGTTTATTATGTCTATTATGTTTTTTATACCCCGCTTTCTCTCTTTACAAAAGAGACTCGTGTTATTTGACTGAAGCTATTTGCTATTTGGTTCACCATTCTCTGCAGTTTTACGTATCCATGCAAAGTCTGGGAATGTAATCTCAATGGATGTGGATGTTGTACTGTGTTTTTGTCAGTTACCACTTTAGGTGACCTTCTACATGCATCTCCCTATATCCAGAAAAGCTTTCTAATGGTGGACAGGAACAGTATGGGGTAATTACATCAAGGGCTGAAGCAAGGAATGACAATTTAATGGCATGAAAATTGGTGTCTCAACTTATGCAAAGCATCGATTATGAAAGTACTAGCACAGACACACAGGAAAAATCTCTTAAATGGCAAACTCCTCAGAATTGGCACCAGTCCATGCATACTGCCTGTGGGTGTATATATTTTCTCTCTAAAATGGCCAATAAGCAAAACGTGGCAAGATTAGACTGTTTGCCCTGCATAAGAGCTAGATAAGTATTCATCCCCAGGCTTACCCTGATCCTGGACCTGCCCATGTGAAACCTGCATTGCTGATGGCGCCTGGGAGAAGGCGTTGAGAACGGCCAGCCCACCGTCCGTGAGGCCTGATGTTGGCGCATACATCACTGCGTGAGAGCTGGGGTACATCATGTGGCCTCCCACGGTGGTTGGCACTGATGAAGTCATGATAGTAGCTGGCAAGGTCACTAGAAGACAAGGAAAGAAAAGGGAAAAAGAAGAATCCCAGTCAAATGGATGACATCACACCTGCAATGCTCTGTCTCTCATGTCTGATCTATTGAAATTAGTTACCTCATTTAGTTTAAATACAGACCTGTTCACATAATTAACAAATACACATTGGTTTCAAGAAAAGCAAATTGAAAATATACATCTAAGAACTGCTCCCTTCTTCATGGCGGACTCTGGTAGGATGGACATCTTTTCATTTTCTCAGTCAAGAGCAATTAATTTCTGCAGTATTCTCCCTACTGGATGAGAACACAAAAATGTCTGCATAGTTCATGCTTTGGAAAGTACCATATTTATTCAATTCTAAGATGCCATCGACTGAAAGATGCATAATAATATCAGTGCACCAACAGAAAAAAAATCCCTTATATATATATGTGTGTGTGTGTGTGTGTGTTTGTGAAAATCACCTGCAGTTCTAAGATGCACTTCATTTTTAAAGAAGTTTATATGTGGAAAAAGTGCATTTTAGAATGGAAGAAATAGGGTACTTATCTGTGCAAGAATATACTTTCTAAATACAAAATCACATTTTTTGTGTAGTAAATATTCTGTATAGAAATATAATACCTGTACAGAAAACTTGTTTCCTGCACAGAAAACATTTCTATGCAAAAAACCCACATATATCTTGCTCGCGGTGAATCTTTTGCAAAGTATACATAAACCTTTTGCAAAGTGTCCATAGCCTCACAATAGCCTTGCAGCTGCCTGTATTTCTCCATATCGAGTGGGTGTCCTTGGCCAAGAAATGAATAGCAAATAAATGCTCTTTCCATGTTGAGTCCTTGGTCCCATGCAACCTTATCATGCACACTTAAGGTCACCAGGTGGCCTTAAGTGCCCTTTTAACAGTTGTATAAAAGGAGGAATTTCAGCAGATGTTGTTTGTATGGTAAGCAAACCTGCCGAAATTCCCTCTTTTACGCAGCCATTATAGCAGTGGTTCCCAACCTGTGGTCCATGGACCACTGGTGGTCCGCGAGAACTAAAACATGGTCCGCAGCCTCATCGTTGCTACACCGTTACAGCGAAAGCAACTGGTCTTGTGAAACCCTCTTATTAAATGTGGTTTTCTGTGGGTAAACAGACATTGACTACTGGATGGCATATGTTCTGTATCAGAAACTAGAGCTGATGTGGTCTATCAAATGCAATTTTCTGAATCGGCACCCCAAATAACCCAACCAGATCTAAAGTTGACCAAAACTGATTTGCAACCATTTTGGTACTAATATAGGAGTGTGGTCCCTGGTCAAACTGATCCATGATCAAAGTGGTTGCTAGTCAAGTGGTCCTTGGTCAAAAAAAAGATTGGGAACCAATGCATTATAAGATCAAAATGCTGTCACTTTTATCACCTGGAAACTCTAAACACACATGACACACATGACAGCTTTCCCATACAAGAGCTAGGAAACTTAGTGCATTATCACACTACACTTTAAAGAAGGCATGGGCAAACTTTGGCTCTCTAGGTGTTTTGGACTTCAATTCCCACAAATCTGAGGTTTGTTGTTTAGGGAGGGACTTTTCTCCGACAGAGAGGTCCTGGATCTCACTAAGCTACAAACCCCAGAATTCTTCAGGTGGCAGCCACAGGGTTTAAAGTAGGATAGCAACTCTTTAAAAGTTAGTGTAGTCCCCAATTGCTCATAAAGGAGACCCTTCATCTTGCCTCTCTGTTTCTATTATTAGCTTGTGTTATAAAGGCTTGGGATGCCTACACAACTGTACAATGTGCCTTCACCAAGACACAAAGGGCACTTCAAGTGATTATCTTTCTCAGGAATGTTACCAGCACACTCAATGCACTTTTTAGAAGCACTCATAATGTGTAAAAAATGTGTAAAAAAATTATTGTTGGATGATCTGAATAGGGAAAAATTAAACCCAAAAATAACACTAATCCAAAATGGCAAAAAGAAATGTGTTGGTCTGAGGTCAAGTAATGGCACAATTTACCACTCTGAAGACTGAACGTTCCTACGGTGCTGTTAAAAGGAAGTGAGGGCTTAGGTGGGAAACACATTGGTATGGCATGCAGGGTGTGGATGGGGTTACTGCAAAAACACTCCTATAAGAGCTCTAAAAGGTTATGAATGTTGCAACGCACAGGAAAGTCATTTGTGTGTGTCACAGAGCCCATAAAGAAGAATTTGTGAAGAAGTTCGCCTATGCTTGTGTTTTACAGTTCCTTTATTTTGTGCCTTTATTGTTTGAAAAGACACATATTAAAAAATGTACATCACTCTAAGCACCTTCTTGACCAAAACTATGTGCCGCCGCTTGTTATTAAAGGCATGGGCAAACTTTGGCCCTCCAGGTGTTTTGGACTTCAACCCACACCATTCCCAACAGCCTCAGACCGTTACCAGGCTATTCAATGCTAATCAACATGATCAATTACAACATTCACACTTGCCTCAAGCAGACAAAGGTTCTTTCTCCCACTCTGGATATTCCACAGATATATAAACCCCACTTGCCTTGTTTCCAACAGACTTCACAATCTCTGAGGATGCCTGCCATAGATTTGGGTGAAACGTCAGGAGAGAATGCTTCTGGAACATGGCCAGACAGCCCGGAAAACTCACAGCAATCCAGTGATTCCGGCCATGAAAGTCTTTGACAACACATTGTCTGTATTGTTTGACTAGGAAAGAGGTATGGGAACTTCTCCAAGTGAATCCCACTAGATGGCACTCAAACACCACTTTATTACTTTCTTCAGACTTTGACTTTTTAAAATAAAATACTCATCTGCTCTGACTAGTGATGGGCTGCTGAACTGAAGGGGATTGTGACCTTGTACACACTGATTCGCTTTTGCACACTATGCAGTGCTTGGGGCAAGACTACTTTGGAATAAATGCCAATTATTGTGAAGAGTTGCCATTGCAAAGGCAAGAAGATCACAGCAGACAGCATAAGGCTCCAGCATTTTCTCACAGAAGAAGCACCGAAGCATTATAGCGTTGAAAGGAACCTTGGAAACCATCTATCCTCAAGAAGCCTGTGCTCAGTGTGGGATCTGCAATGCAGGATCCTGGATATACGGCCATCCAGTTTTGGCATCAACACCTCCATCGACTGAGACATTAACACTTCCTGAAGCAGACTGCTTCCTTGAGGTGCAATAGACACAGTCGGTTCTCAAGCAGTCAGTTCTCTTGCTCTCTCCTGACATTCTGTCCAAATTTGATGCTTTCCTATTGCTACATATATTGATTGCACACCTGCCCTCTGAGGAACGGCCCCATTTTTCAGAGGGACAGCCCTTCAAATCTGAGGAGGAAAGCTTGGACTAGTAAAGCTCCCAGTTCATCTCCAAGGTGCTGCAAGATCCTCCTGTATACTGATATTCCAGACTAGCACAGCTATGCTTTTGAATTCTAGACTTTCAGGTGTTTCAAGAGAGCTGCCATGAGAAAAATCTAGGCTGGCCCCCATGGCTACACATCTATCTTTAATCCAGCTACAGAAAATCTGGAAGCTGCACCGACCCCCTTTTCTCTCGTGGCTGATTTTTTTAAAGACTAGTCAATGACTCTAACCCCCCACTCCATTTGGCAGCAATGGAAACATTGGGGGCTTTGGCAGGCCATTTACAACCTGGACATTTTCCATCCCTTATAACAGGGTTCTCAACCTTCCTAATGCTGCGACCCCTTAATACAGTTCCTCATGTTGTGGTAACCCCCAACCATAAAATTATTTTCGTTGCTATTTCATAATTGCAAGTTTGCTACTGTTATGAACAGTAATGTAAACATCTGATATGCAGGATATATTTTCATTCACTGGACCAAATTTGGCACAAATACCCGATACACCCAAATTTGAATACTGGTGGAGTTGGGGGGATTGATTTTGTCATTTGGGTGCTGTAGTTGCTGGGATTTATAGTTCACCTACAACCAAAGAGCATTCTGAACTCCATCAATGATGGAATTAAACCAAACTTGGCACAAAGAACTCCCATGACCAACAGAAAATACTGGAAGGGTTTGGTGGGCACTGACCTTGAGTTTGGGAGTTGTGGTTCACCTACATCCAGAGAGCACTGTGGACTCAAACAATGATGGATCTGGACCAAACTTGGCATGAATACTCAATATGCCAAACTGGTGGAGTTTGGAGAAAATAGACCCTTACATTTGGGATTTGTAGTCCCTTGAACCTCACCAACAATAGAATTGAGCCAAATTTCCCACACAGAACCCTCATGACCAACAGAAAATACTGGAGGGTTTTGGGATTCTCTGTCTGTTTCCAAAAAGGAAGAGAAGGGCAGGCGGACAGATCTTCAGCCTTCTCTGCCAAAATAGTTCCTAAGACCATCAGAAATATGTGTTTTCTGATGGCCTTTGGCGACCCCTCTGAAACCCCCTCGTGACCCCCCCCCAGGGTCCCGACCCCCAGGTTGAGAAACACTGCCTTATGAAGATATCAGAAACTGAAAGGCTTTACGTGGAGCTATGCTGTCCTATCTTGCAAAACCCAAAGCATCCTTTTCCCAAGGCGGTGCCCTCCAGATATTTTGGACTGCAATTCCAAACACTCCCAAGTGACTCTTTTTGGGTTGGGAAAATCACACAGAGGGCGCCATGTTGGGTGGCTTAAGGAGGGAGTTAGGGTATTGGGCTGTATTTGATGGAGTCTTACCTGTCCCGCTGGAAGAGGTCTGGGTGAGATCAGTGCTGCTGTCACTTGTGGGAGACGTCTGCTGGGGGGCTTGATGCACTTGGATGGCTTGGACGGGGACTTGTTGAGCCACAGCACCACCTGGAAAGAATAAAGGGAGAAAAAGGATTCCTATTATCTCCTTGGCCTAGTGTCGCTTTTATTTACTGCAGGTTTTTTTCATATAATTTATTTATTTCCTATCAAAAGCATTGCATACATAAGTGTAAAACTGATAAAACTAGAAGGAGCACAAGCGGATAAATAGTTTTGGACCAAAACCGGGCAATAGCAACCGCATTGTCGTTAGCTTTAAGCAATTCTTCCTCTGTTCATGATGCAGAGCATTGTGGACAAGCATACAATTGCAGAGTTGTTTGTTCTGCTCCACAGTCACACAAGGTGGAGGATTCTTTTAGGTAGTTCCATTTTGCCAGGTTGTCTTTTGATCTGCCCACTCCACATCTGAGTCTGTTCAGGGATTTCCTGAACATAATATGGTAGTGCCATTTTTCTACGATCTGATGTAGCATTCTCTGCGACCTCTCTCACAGAAGTGAGCAACATTTACTGCAGTGATAAAATTCCAGAATTTGAAAGTGTAATTCAGGCAGTTCCCAAATTCCCACTGGCCCAGCAGGCTAGAGAATTCTCCAAACTGTCATTCCAAAAAGTAACTTCCCACGTTCAGGCAACTTATCAGAGCTATTAAGTCAAAACAATTGCATTTCCTATAAGTAAGAGCAACGTTTTACAAAATGCTTTTGAACTATTTATGAAATGTATTCATAAATCACTTCTCCACCTACTCATGGCAGCATACAGAATTCAGATTTAAAGAAGCAGAACAAAAACAAATACATCCAAATAAAAGGAAATGAAAAAAAATTAGAACATTTTATCACTATAAAATCCAAACACAACAACAAAAGTCAACAAAGAAACTGCAAGTCACTTCTGGTGTGAGAGAACTGGCCATCTGCAAGGATGTTGCCAGATGACGCCCAGATGTTTTACTACCCTGTGGGAGGCTTCTCTCATGTCCCCGCATGGGGAACTGGAGCTGACAGATGGGAGCTCTCCCCGCTCCCTGGATTCGAACTGAAACCTTTTGGTCAGCAGTCTTGCCAGCACAAGGGTTTAACCCATTGTGCTACTGCGACCTCCAGCTAAAGTGTAAATTAAGATCCCTCAGGAAGGAATTGTACAATCAAGATGCTGCTACAGAAAAAGCCCTGTCTCAAATGACCATTGACTTAACCCTTCTCATCAGCAGGACATAATAATAGGACCTTCAATGAATATTTAAATTATTCAGATTCATATAGGTGGAATTGTTCTTTCAGGGATTTTATTTAGTTGTTATTGTTGTTACCCTTTTAAATCTTGAAATATGGTTCTCATGTTCCCTCTCTACTTTCTCTTCTCCCAACTAAACATCCCCCAGAAGGAAAGGAGGAAGGAAAAAGAGAAGGTAGGGAGGAAGAGAAAGGAGGGATGGAGGGAGAATGTGAGAAAAGGAGGGAGGAAAGAGGGAAGGAAGGATGAAAGAATGGAAGAGAAGGAGGGAGGGAGGGAGGGAGGGAGGGAGGGAGGGAGGGAGGGAGGGAGGGAGGAAAGAGAAGGAAAGAAAGGATAGGATGGTGAGAGAGAGAAGGGCCTGAGAAAAGAACCCAAGGGGGCGCATCCAGCCCCTGGGCCTGGGTTTGCCCATACCTGAGCTAGACTTATGTTAGATGCACATTTTAGAGATAATATATTGCTAGACTTGTAAGAATAAAACTGGTTTCGAATTTTCTTCCAGACCCAATTCAAGGTGCTGCTTTTGACCTGTAAACTCAACTTGGGGCCAGCCTATCTGAACAACTGCCTCCTCTATATAAGCCTACCAGAAATATTAAGTCTCCCCGTGCCCCAGCACCTCATGAAGTTAGGTTATAGGATAATACTACTATTACTACTACTACTACTAATAATAATAGTAATAACAACTGGGAAGCCTTGGCCCTTGAGCGCTCCAGCTGGAGGTCAGCTGTGACCAACAGTGCTGTGGAAATTGAAGAGGCACGAATGGAGGGTGAAAGAGAGAAATGTGCCAAGAGGAAGGTACGTCAAGCCAACCCTGGCCGGGACCGCCTTCCACCTGGAAACCGATGCTCTCAATATAGGAGAACATGTGGGTCAAGAATAGGGCTCCACAGTCACCTACGTACCCACCTCTAGTACACCGATCTTGGAAGACAATCCTACACGGACAATGAGGGATCGCCTAAGTAAGTAAGTAAATACTGCTACTACTACTAATAATAATAATAATATTTATTTATTTATTTGTCGTGTCAGGGCAACCAGTCAATTATATTACATTTCTAACAGAACAAAGCAAACAAACAGACAAACAAACTAATAATAATAATACATATAATGATACATATAACAAGGCTTTGTCTGTAGCAGCGCCTTCAGTGTGGAACTCCCTAGGAGAGGAAATGAGGCCGGCTCCCTCTCTTTTAAGCTTCTGGTGGACAGCCAAACTGTGCTGTTCTGCATGGCATTTAATGTTTATTTATTCATCACCTCAGCAGCTCTTGTGGACTAAAAGGCAACAAAGAAATACTTTAAACAAATAAACAAGACATAATAAAATCTGCATGTGAAAGACATCTTAAAAACATTCCTTATACGCCTATAAGGAAGAGGCATCTATCCTAAATATCACCATAATCATAACTCACTAAGGTTATAAAAAGGATGAACTGTGAGAGTTATGGGATATTTACGGACCCCAATGAGAATTCCATTGAGAATTGTGATTAGGATTAGGTGCTTTCTGTATTTCCTGACTCATGTGAGAATTCCACTTTTGCGCCTAAAGCCCTCAAACACAGCCAAATGATTAAATTCCGCAGCATACCATTCTGCACTGCATCATGGTCTACCAGAAAAACAGCATTTGACTTTTATTTTTCTTAGTTTTTTGTCTAATACCCTTTGGCAAAACAGAATAGATATGTTCCATCGTATCTAACCTGCACCCTATAAAGCTGTTCATGGCAAACATCTAAAACTTGCAGGAATTGTTCAGGTGACAATCTTAGAAAATGCCTATGCTTTAAATCTGAATTTGCATGGATTCTACAACAAAACACGACTCTGGAGGATTAAAACACATATACAAGAAAACGAAGTGTCTTTGAGAAATAATCTTTATAAGCATATACATGTCAGATTGACATGTGAAAAGTTGATCATTCCAAGTGAAATTTTCTGGATTGTCACATGCACAATGAGGCAGTGAAAATGAAAGTGAGTAAATCTTAGACCCAGATTTACATGAAATTACAGTAATTTGCTACAAAAGGTATCTGTGCTGGTAATACTTCATGGCGGAACTAGTCCCATCAGCAAGGATTAAATACTAAAAGAGCAGACTAAGAGATCAATCTAAAGAAAGCCCTGTTGAGTCACACACCAAGGATACCTCTGATGTTTCATATCGTTTCCAACAGAAAGGCCAAGCAGAATGCCTCTAGGAAATAAGAGTTGCCAGATGTTTTAGACACTAATGCTCATTATTCCTGGCCAAAACAGCTGGGGCTTCTGAGTTTTGTAGTCCAAAACATCTGGAGAAAACCAGGTTGCGTACTCATGATCCAGAACAGTCCAAAGCTACCTACGTAGTCTGAGAACTGACAGAGGATTTTTTTTTCTGTCAGCGACCAATACCCTATTCATGCTTATTGATTAAAACTCCTACTCTAAGTGTGGTGTAGTGGTTTTAGTGTTAGATTGCGACTCTGGAGACCAGGGTTCAAATCATAGCTCAGACATAGAAACTCAATGCATGACTCTAGGTAAGTCATATGCTCTCAGTCTCAAGAAACCCTTGTGATTAGTTCAACTTAAGAGTCACTGTAAGTCGGAAATTACTTGAAGGCACATCACAACAATAACAGCAATAACAAAACCTCTCCATGGACTAGCTGTCAATGAAACCACTTTTCTCTGGAGCAGTATTGATCTAGTGATGCCAGGAGAACAATAGCACAGATAATCCCAAAGGACACCCCATACCACCAGTGACAACAATTCCGATAATTTGGTTTCTTGTGTTTTTGTTCAGAACAGAAATTAGAAAATATACTCCTTTAAAAAAAATCACATAATCCCCTGTGGCTGTGAAGACAAATAGGATTTTGAAAGTTGTGGTTCAAAAAAGTAACTTTTCCAATTTCTGGGTCAAGCAATAGATGAAACATTCATTGACAAGTGGGTCTTATTAATCCCAAAGATCTTAAGATAGACAAAACGGTGTCATTTTTGATAAACGTGAAAATAGCTGGATTTGGCCACGGTGGTCCATGCCTTAATTACATCAAGTTTGGATTACTGTAATGTACTCTATGTGGGGCTGCCTTTGAAGACAGCTCGAAAACTGCAATTGATAGAAACATTGGCAGCCAGGCTACTAACTGCGGCCAGCTATAGGGAGCACACAATGCCCCTACTAAAGAAGCTCCATTGGCTGCTAATAAGTTTACAGTCCCAATTCAAAGTGCAGGCTATTGCCTATAAAGCCCTGAACGGTTCGAGTGGGTCCAGCCTATCTTTGGACTGCATCCCCCTCTATGAACCTGCGCAAGCATTAAGATCTGCTGGGGAAGTACTCCTCTTGGTTTTACCTCCGTCACAAGTGCAGTTGGTGGAAGAGAAGGAAGAGAGCCTTCTCGGTGGTGGCCCCCCGGCTCTGGAATGCACTTCCCAAGGAGTTTATGCAAGCTCCCGCACTGTCCTCCTACCGTAGGGGCCTGAAGACCTGGTTGTTCAAACAAGCTTTTGAGAACACCTAGTCCCTAGTTGTTCTACACAACAGTTACGCAGCATTGCACTTTATCCCATGCCCTCATTCCATGGTTACAATTTTTCACTTATCCCATTCCCTTGTCTCTTTGTTTACAGTCTGGCCATATTCTTCGGTAGCTTGTCGCCATAGGTGATTGTGCGCTGTTTTGAATTGTTGTTTTATATGCCATATGTTTTAATTTTATTATACTTATATCTTGTGGTTCATTTTATGCTCTGTTTTAGTTACTTTGTGCCATCTTTAATCCACCCCGAGTCCCCTTGGGGAGATGGTGGCGGGGTACAAAAATAAAGTTGTTGTTGCTGTTATTTTACTGACACAAAAACACAGTATGATACAGAAAACGAGATATGTATGCTGGATTTCATACCACAAAATCACAAATCGAACACTTCCCAAGCGTTTAGGATTGTGTGATGTATAACTATCTATCTATCTATTTATGTACTGTACTTATACCCCGCCCTTCTAACAATTGCATGGGGACTCAGGGCAGCTTACAAACTATGGCAATAATTCAGTTCCAGATTCAGATAATAACAATATCAATAGAACACAATATTATAAAACTGTAAAAAAAAAACACATACATATCAACTAAAATAGTCTTTCAAAAGATTAAAACATATTAAAACATTTCAAACATATCAACTTACATTGCATTGAAGCACGATTACATTTGTATAATCAAAATTCAAATGAGCAGGCACAGACATGGCAGAAATATACAATGCCAGAAAACTGCACAATAATAACAATAACAATAACCATTATTATTATTATTATTATTATTATTATTATTATCTTCTTCACCCACAAATGAAGTCAGAGTTTATACTCCAGAGATACTTGCAAAGCCTGGCAATCTATTTGAACAAGGCTTCTTAAACATTTCCACTTCTGGTCCCTTTTGGCCCAAATTTTTTTTACATGGCCCCAGATATATAGGTACATAAAATAGGTATACAAATCAAGCGTTTACCGATAACAAATCAGCAGATGCAAGGCATGCTAAACAGCCTGAATGTCTTTTTTTATGAAGTACAGCTGAGGCATCTTCTGCAGCGACCAGTCTAAATATGGCACAACAGATTCGTGTAAATGTCTAAAACAGCCATTAGATAACATTCAGAAAACTTTTACGTTTGCCAAAGTTTTCAGCACCCTAACACTGAACTATGGGGACCCTATTTGGGATCAGAACCCACAGTTTAAGAAGCAGTGCTTTCGAAGACAGTAAATACTGAACCATCATGGGGCAAAGAGAAGGAGACTGAAAGTGGTTTTCTGGTCCCATAACCATCCGCTGAACTGAGCCAACTGTGTTAAATCTCTCATCTTATTTCCCTGTCTGAACTCCCAGCCCCGTTCAATGCACAGGATGTTTATATCTGAGGAAATATTTATATACACTGCCCTAACCAAGAAGATTCCCCCCTGTCTGCACAGCGACTCAAACCTTCTGTACACAAACAGCACAATGGGAGGCCAAGGGAAGGCAGCAAGTCCCACCGCGAGCTAAGCAGTAAAGCAGCGTAAAGCAACGTTAGGTTGGCTACAATCTTCCAGCATGACACATATGGACTTTTGCCCTTTTCAAGCAGGCACACCAAACAGGGCACGTCTTATGCCATTCACCCTTGAATACTTAATCATGACCCTTCAATTTACAATTATTTTTGACCTATTTTAAGCCTATTTTCTCTTACATGGAAAAACAGGGACAGAGAGACTCTCATTTCCAATCCTGAGTTATGTTTTTGTTCTGGCAAAAAGTACAGGAGACTTTACTTTTTACAGTCCACATATCTCAGAGAATTACGAAAAGCACATATGTAAGTCCACATTAATGTGGAGAGAGCATTAAGGGATAGTGTAGTGAATTAGTCCTCTGACTACAGGTATATGGGCTTGAGAGATTGCGTTAGCCAAACATTGAAACTGCACAGTGTCACAAAAGGGTAAATGGCCTCATTTGATATTTTCCCTTTCTATAATGGATTCACTATATGGTAAAAGGTCCCTGTATCTGGGATAGAAGAGACATGGGCTACAGATGTTGTTAGATTACAATTCTCAAGACAGCACAGCTAGTATTAGAGGCTGATAGGCATCTGGAACACCACCTAATTAGAGCTTTCCTGATGATTTGAATTCAAAGCCCATCATCTCCAGCCAACATGGCCAATAGCTTCGGGATAACATTCCTGGAGGGAACAAATTTAGAGAAATGTGGTGTGTTTATACATCAGACAAATTCTGCAGTTTGGAGCAAGGGGTTGTATTTTACCCTCAGACTATAAACATCTTCCTTCTCTATTTCATTGCATTCCAATGAGGCTATGGAGATGTTACCCTGTAATCAAGGATTTGCAACCGACTGTCTGAACACAATGGGATATTCTTATTCCAACAGCAATAAGTGCCGGGCTTTAGCACAGCAGGTTAATCACCAAGCTTCAATAAATCTTGCCAACCAGAAGGTTAACAGTTCGAAGCCAGGGTGAGGGTGAGGTCCTGATCTTTAGCCCAGCTTCTGCCTACCTAGCAGTTCTAAAACAAATGTGAGTAGATAAATAGGAACCCGTTAAAGAGGGGAGGTATTTATTTAGGCTCAGCATTTCAATCAGAAAAAGGAGGAAGTTTTACAAACGAAGAATGCTCTTTAGCAGGGAGATGGAGCAACAGCATCCCCCAGTGGCCGGAACCAAGCGCAGCCTCCTAAGATGCCGAAAGATGGGAAAGCTTATATATACCTCTATCTGTTGTCTATCTTGTCTTTGTTATAATTGGCATTGAATGTTTGCTGTATATATATTCTGTGATTCGCCCTGAGTCCCCATTGAAGTGTGAACGGAGGAATATAAATACTATAAATAAATAAAATAAATATCACCTTGAAATCTACCTCTTGGCATCATCTTCACTGTATCTCCTTCTCATCCCAAATTTTTGTCTGAATCAAAAGAGCAAGAGAAGGACTGATCAAATAAGTACCTATCTTAAACACACAAGGAATGATTCGACAACCAGAATTGGAGGATAACCCAACTGAATGTTTAAATTGTTGCAATGCAAGCCAAAGTTAACAGTGCAAACAAATTGGGAGTAGGGGCAACAGAGGACCCTTGGGAGACCCTATGCGGTCCAGACGTTGCCCTTTCATAGAATCATAGAATCAAAGAGTTGGAAGAGACCTCATGGGCCATCCAGTCCAACCCCCTGCCAAGAAGCAGGAATATTGCATTCAAATCACCCCTGACAGATGGCCATCCAGCCTCTGTTTAAAAGCTTCCAAAGAAGGAGCCTCCACCACACTCCGGGGCAGAGAGTTCCACTGCTGAACGGCTCTCACAGTCAGGAAGTTCTTCCTCATGTTCAGATGGAATCTCCTCTCTTGTAGTTTGAAGCCATTATTCCGCGTCCTAGTCTCCAGGGAAGCAGAAAACAAGCTTGCTCCCTCCTCCCTGTGGCTTCCTCTCACATATTTATACATGGCTATCATATCCCCTCTCAGCCTTCTCTTCTTCAGGCTAAACATGCCCAGCTCCTTAAGCCGCTCCTCATAGGGCTTGTTCTCCAGACCTTTTATCATTTTAGTCGCCCTCCTCTGGACACATTCCAGCTTGTCAATATCTCTCTTCAGTTGTGGTGCCCAGAATTGGACACAATATTCCAGGTGTGGTCTAACCAAAGCGGAATAGAGGGGTAGCATGACTTCCCTAGATCTAGACACTATGCTCCTATTGATGCAGGCCAAAATCCCATTGGCTTTTTTTGCCGCCACATCACATTGTTGGCTCATGTTTAACTTGTTGTCCACGAGGACTCCAAGATCTTTTTCACACGTACTGCTCTCAAGCCAGGCATCCCCCATTCTGTATCTTTGCATTTTGTTTTTCCTGCCAAAGTGGAGTATCTTGCCCTTTGTTCACGCCTGGTTTACACTGTTGAAAAGAAAGCAGGTTTAATAAAGAACTGACTGCTCCAGCCAACTAGATAAAACAGGTCAATGGGCACTGAATTTCTTACACCATTATTTTGCCCAGTCACCAAGTTCTTCCCTTGCGATCTTCTCTAGATTTGCCTAATCCAATTCATTATGCTACTCTGAAGACATTACCAGCTCAGCAGTGTTCTCCTTTCCCCAATTCAATTTATTAAAGCAACTACATTATAGATCTCTGGAGTGCACTCATGTAATTCAGTGAACTCCTTTTTCAGTCTCTCAGGTCTGAGAACCAGGAGCAGTCATTGCACCTCCCTCCATAACTTCTACCTCATGTTTATAGAAGGAGGAATACTGCAGCAGCCCTGCACAGCTCAGCTCCATTATGCATTTTCAATAACAAAGGATTCAATCACATCTCCAACCCATCCCCTATCAGTCAGCATCACAATGCCTTAAATCAAGAAATAGCTTTCTAAGATCTACAGAGATTCTTGCAAGAACTCCTCAGCAAGCAAGAGTCCAAAAGTGGCAGGCTAAAACCCGGAACCTCAATCTATGGCTGATACTAAATGAGAAACTCTCTTCTGGGCACACAGAAGACTGGGCAACTTTGAAGGTGCTAAACAGGCTGTGCTCTGGCACCACGAAATGCAGAGCCAACTTTAAGAAATGGGGTTACAAAGTGGAGTCCACAACATGCAAGTGTGGAGAAGAGCAAACCACAGACCACCTATTACAATGCAGTCTGAGCCCTGTACATGCACAATGGAGGACCTTCTTATAGCAACACCAGAAGCACTCCAAGTGGCCAGCTACTGGTCAAAGGAAATTTAGTACAATGCCAAGTTTTTAATAAACTTTGTGTTTTTAAATACATTACAACTGTACCCTCTATTTGCTTCTGACACAATAAATACATAAAATCAAAAGGGATAAGAGAAAAAGAGGGCATGGCCATGCTTGGCTTTGCATATCAATGGAGACTATCCACTGGCATGTTCTCCATGCAAACGTTGTGAGATGAAACATTTCCTTATGCCTACCTGATTCATAGCAGATATACACATAGAGAAAAAAGGTAACCATTGTAAGTGTCCACCTTGTCCAAGTACACCAGGACAACATACGTTTCATAATATTATGAGCTCAACTGAGTTCCCTATCATTCTTACCGGCCCTACTCTGTGTCCACCAAGAAATTAAGACACACCTTTTTGCTTTGGGCCCTTATGTCCTAGAACACACTTCTGAAGGCTGTTCTTTCTGCCTCATTTATTGAAAATAATGCTAGTTTTTCTTGCTTTAAAGATAAGAAGTGACTGAAAACTAATGTGAAACATTTGCTGGTCACTGCTCTTGCTGATGTAATGTTACTTCTTGTGTTACAACTCTCCAGGTATCTAGTTCTTGGCTGTGATAACTGTTTTTATAATCTCTTTAACTCAGTGGTTCCCAACCTTTTTTTTCTTTTTTTTACCAAGGATTACTTGAACAGGGACCATTTTGACCAGGGACCACTAGCCAACATTAGTAGCAAAAGGGTTACAAATCAGTTTTTGGTCAACTTTTTTGGTTATTTGGGGTGCTGATTCAGAAAATTGCATTGGATAGACCACATCAGAGCTAATGTCTGATACAGAACATATGCCATCCAGTAGTCGCCATCTGCTCATTCACAGAAAACCATATTTAATAATAAAGAGCTGATGGGATAGTAGTAATCTTTCATGGCTAGTCAGTCTGTCCCCTTCAGACATCCCCGTTGCCTCAGCATTATAAGAGGTTTTCGTGAAACCAGTTGCTCTTGTTGCCATGTGTTTTCAAGATAACGGTGTAGTAATGGTGAGGCCACAGACCATATATTCTTTCTTGGAGACTACTGGTGGTCCACGGACCACACGTTGGGAACCATTGCTTTAAATGTTTAGTTCTTCAGTGGATCCAGTGGTAGGACAATAAAGAAAATCTGGCTCTTTCATGCTGTTTATTATAATGATGGTGATGATGACATTTGAGGCAAAGCTGTCATAGGTTCTTGAGGTATTTGTTTAAAAAGAGGTCTGAAAGCTAAAGTGAAACTGTGCTTAGTTTCTTACAGCTTGAGCAAGTGATTAAAAACATAGAGGATGCTTCTAGGCACGCATCTCCATTAGAAATCAAAGGACTTTGCTTGGTAACTCAATATCTTCTGCCATAAGAGAATGTTTATGGAAAGAAAAAGATGGAATTTGGCAGTCAGAAAACACAATTGGGTTACACGTAGAAAATACAATAAATTAAAATTAAATTACAGTTATGTAAATAAATAAGCAAGCAAAACATGTCATCTGAACTTCCTGGAAAATACTGTGCATATATAAAAAGTCTGGAACGACTCTAAGACAGAAAGGATGCCTCCAACACTATTTTATCACTTTACTTAAACAGGCCTGCAGGTTAATTATTTGATAAGCGTCTGTCCATATTTTGTGTCCTTTTTAATTATGAATTCGTAAAAGCTGCTTCTAAGAGAAAGCTGAAGTTTGTAGATCTTGTTTTCGCCATAACTGACCAAATCCCCAAGTCGTAATGCCATGGTTAGACTGGCTGGGGCATTATGGAAGCTATGGTTCCAGACTTTGATTCTGTGGCTGAATTCCAACGTATTGTTTATGGTCATAGTAACATTGGAAGTACAAGCATTCATTCTTACAATTTCTATGGCCATGTCCACAAGGAAAGGAAAGAGATGCGGATATCTTTTTAAATATAGATTCCTTCGTTGGAAGCTTTTAAACAGAGGCTGGATGGCCATCTGTCAGGGGTGCTTTGAATGCAATATTCCTGCTTCTAGGCAGGGGGTTGGACTGAATGGCCCATGAGGTCTCTTCCAACTCTTTGATTCTATGATTCTACGATTAAGAAACTATCGCCATTTAATCGTTAGTGCAGTGGTTTCCAACCTGTGATCTGTGGTCCATAAGAACTAAAATATGGTCTGTGGCCTCACTGTTATTATACCGTTGCTACAGGCATGTAGCCCGGGGGGGGGGGGGGGGCTTGAGGGGCTTCAGCCCCCCCCCCCCAAATTCTCATGGTGGTTCGCAAAAAGGCCTTACTGGTGCATTATTTAAACTGTTATGTTTATTCATATCATGATCTGATCACCATACTCAATATATCCCATATGCATGGGGGTATTGGGGTAATGATACAAAGGTTTGCTAGGCTAGACCCTCTTTCACTCAGACTCAGCCCCCCCCAAACTTAGCCCCCCCCGAAACCCCCCCTGAAATTTTTTTAGCCCCCCCCCTTCCCCCGCAAACGAAATCCTGGCTACGGGCCTGCGTTGCTACAAGAGCGACTGTTCTCGCAAAACCCTCTTATTTTGCCAAGGTTTATTAAATATAGTTTCCTGTGGGCAAGCAGATGGCGACTACTGGATGGCATATGTTCTGTGTCAGAAACTAGAGCTGATGTGGTCTATCCAATGCAGTTTCCTGAATCAGCACTCCAAATAACCAAACCGAATCTAAAGTTGACCAAAAACTGATTTGTGATGCTTTTGGTACTAATGTTGGGGAGTGGTCCCTGGTCAAAAAAAGTTTGGGAACCTCTGTTTTAGTGTGAGCAGGTCTTCTACAAAGTTTGTGGTTGTATGCCTTCAAAGTTGGCAACCCTAAAGAGTTTTCATGGCAAGACTTATAAAGAGGGGGGGTTGCCCTTGCCTTCCTCTGAAGCTGAGAGAGTGATTTACGCAAGATCAGCCAATAGGTTTCCATGGCACATCACAATTTTGAACCTTAGTCTCCAGAGTTAAAGTCTAATGCAAAAACCATTACGCTGTCTTGCCTCTCTCTGTGAAACCACTAGGTCTCACACACCTTCAAGATCAAGTTACACTAAAATACAGGGTTAGTCAAAATGCATAGGCCAATAAGCCATTCAATTGAATGGCTTATTGGCCTATGCATTTTGACTAACCCTGTATGTTAGTACAACAGAGACAGACCATAGTAATATTATAATATGCATTTACATTATATAAATATATAATATATAAATATATAAGGTAAAGGTTTCCCCTAATATTAAGTCTAGTTGGGTCTGACTGTGTGGGGGTGCTCATCTCCACTCCTAAGCCGAAGAGCTGGCATTGTCCGTAAATACATCCTAGGTCATGTGGCCAGCATGACTACATGGAGAGCTGTTACCTTCCCACCAAGGTGTTACCTATTGATCTACTCCCATTTGCATGTTTTTGCATAGGTTGGCAGAAGCTGGAGCTAACAGCGGGAGCACACCCTGCTCCCCGAATTTGAACAGTCAACCTTTCACTCAGCAAGTTCAGCAGTTTAACACTACCGGGCATAGATATATTATATATTAGACGGGGACAAAAATAATCTCTTTCTTCCTTGTGCTTGGCTAAAAAGACTACAGCTCAATTCAGAAGGAAAAAAGAATTCCTATCAAAATCCCCTCTAATTAAAATATCCTAGAGCAGTGATTCTGTGGGCTCTTGATCCACGGCACCGCTGAACTGCAGTGCATGCAGTTTCCCATTATTGCTCCACCCTGACACCACTATTAGGATTCCAGGCATGTGTAATCTCAATTCTGTGTTCCAAGTTTTCCTTTGAGAACTAAAGTATCTGTAGTAAAACCAAGCTTGCATGCCAAAGTCATAACCAGCTTTAGAATTCAGGTTGGAGTACTTTTACTACCGTCACAAGTTATTCTGATACTATGAAAAACAAAAAGTACCGTACAAGAAATAATTCCTTAAATAGCAGAAATAAATCACGTCAGTTCATTGGGGCATGGAGGAAATCCAAAACCCACTATCAGGCAATACTGTTACAAGAAGCAATCCAAAAAGCCAATAATAATAAGAATATAGCAATTAAAAGTTAGAGTTCTTTAAAAACTTTCCATCAAACATGTTAAAAGCAAGCACACCCTGTGGAGGAAGCTGATTAGAAGTTAATACAAATACATTTGAACACAATGTATTGTCAAAGGCTTTCATGGCTGGAATCACTGGGTTGTTTTAGATTTTTTGGGCTGTATGGCCATGTTCTAGAAGCATTCTCTCCCAACGTTTCGCCTGCAATTTTCCTAGTTTCCAACAGATCTCACAACCTCTGAGGATTCCTGCCATGGAGGCAGAAACGTCAGGAGAGAATGTTTTGCATATTTTTTTTGTTTTATCTTAATTTGATATGTTATATATTTTGTTTATATTTTCTAATGTGTTTTATTTCATGGTGTAAGCCTCTCTGAGTCCCTTTTTGGGAGATGGGGTGGGGTAAAAATAAAGTTTTATCATTATTATCATTATTATTATTATTATTATTATTGATACAAAAACACAGTATGTCACAGCCAACGAGATATATATTCTGGATTTCGTCTCACAAAATCACAAGTCGAACACTTTGCAAGCGTCTAGGACTGTGAGATGTATTTTCAAATGATGCATTATTATTATTATTATTATTATTATTAATAATAATATTTGAAACACAACAAGATGAGTCCACAGCACACAAGATCACTCTGCTGGCTGTTGTATTGGATCACACGTCGGACACTCCCCAAATGTCTAGGACTATGTGATGTATCGGAGAATAATGCGTGCAGATCCCAGTAAGATGGCCTTTTGCAGCTGGCAGCTGGTAATTTTGTCAGCGCCCATTGTGTTTAAGTGCAGGCCAAGGTCTTTAGGCACTACACCCAGTGTGCCAATCACCACTGGGACCACCTTTACTGGCTTTGCCAGAGTCTTTCAAGTTCGATCTTTAAATCCTCATATCATGTCATTATTATTATTATTATCATCATCATCATCATCATAATCATTTAATATAACCTGCCTCGAGCCATGAGAAGTGGTGGGTAAGAAATAAAACACACCAATGAGAAACAAGACAACTCCAGCTGACCCTACTGAGAAGTGTCACTCCACTTTCCGTGCATGCTCTTAGGGAACGCTCCAAGCCAGACACAGGTTCTGCACACAGTTTAACCTGCTGCCCTTGAAAGGTGCACCCCCTCCCGTCTGCCAATCTCCTCAAGCAAGCAGAGATGTGGCATGCTCCTGACCTGTGAGGGAAACAATCTGCCCTCCGGCTGCGGCTGGAAATCGGAAGAGTGTCTGTTGGGCTTGCTGCAGCTGTCCAGGTGTGCCTGCAACTGCCACCTGGGCCTGCTGGCCAGGGAGGGCCAGCGAATGTGGCTGTAACTGAGTGAAAGGAATGGTAGGGGTCGCAGGAGGGAGTGGAGCACCTGCCAGAAGGAGGGGGGAAAAACAAAAGGCTTTTATCAGGGCCAGCTCTTTAAAGAAAAATCAACAAAACTCCAGCCTCCCTCAAATTAGGCCATTTCCTCCCAGTCCTTCAATTAGAGATTTTTTTTTATTTAGGAGGAAGAAGGGGGATCGGGCTGCCCCAGCTCCAGGTCCCATCCCTGAGCCCTACAATTCTTACAACCAGAAAACTGCTGAGCGTGGAAGTGGTTGAGAAAGCTCACATCTTCGCAACAGAAACCCAGTTAAGGTGGTATCTTGCAGAAGGGACAGCATCGTTGCAGTTTCCAAGGAACTTTCTGCACTCCTAAGACTCCAGGCACTGGCAGGCCATTATATGCTAATCAAGGTGGTAGTTGAAACATTCACACCTAGCTCCAGCGGACAAGAGTCCTTTGTCCCACCCTGGTCATTCCACAGATATATAAACCCTTTTGCCTAGTTCCAACAGACCTCACTACCTCTGAGGATGCTTGCCATAGATGCAGGTGAAACGTCAGAAGAAAATGCCTCTAGACCATGGCCATATAGCCCGAAAAAAACCTACAACAACCCAGCTCCAAAAACCCTTTCAAACTGACCCTGGCCTTAGGCATGCTTCCTTCTAAACTAACCACACTCAAGAGAATACAACCTCCAAATCCACTTCTCGCCTCTTACGTATAAAGGTATGCCCACAGTATAACAGAGGAATCCACAAGGAGAATCCAGGAAGAAGTACAGTTGGTAAGAAGAAAGACTCACCTGACATGAGGGTGAAGCCAGTGGGTATCTGCATGAGCCCTCCAGACGCCACGGCGCTGGATCCGGTGGTTTTCAGCACTGTCCCATTGGCACTGGTGACCGCGTTGGGGCTGACACTGGCAGAGACTGGTGCTAGGTAGTTGGTGATGGGGAACGAGGGGCCGCTGCTGACCTGCATGGAAGTGGAGGTGGTGGGTGCCGTTTGGATGGTCGACGTTGTGCCCGGCAGGTTGGTAACTGTGAACGCGGGCTTCAGAGAATCCTGTAAGAGAAGGAGAAGTGAGAAGAGAGCCCAGCCATTCTGAAATCTGGTCTGTTCCCACAGCCAAAACACCCTTTCCATCACCCACCAGAAATCAAATCTAAAGGGCGAAGACAAGGAGGATCAATTTCCTCCCAAGTCAGAGGTACAGATTCTGTGACCTTACAAATATGGTCAAGTTTCTCTCCTCCGTCATCATTATCCAGGCGAGAAAAGCCAATGATTCCCAGTCATAGATTCCCAACTCAAAACAAAAACCAAAAGTACCAGATGGCTTTCTTTAAGAGGATTCCTACCACAATTACCCAATTGATAGGAGACCCCAGTGGCGCGATGGGTTGAACCCTTGTGCCAGCAGGACTGTTGACTGCAAGATCGGCAGTCTGAATCTGGGGAGCGGGGTGAGCTCCCATATGTTAGCTCCAGCTTCCCATACAGGGACATGAGAGAAGCCTCCCATAGGATGGAAAAACATCCGGGCGTCCCCTGGGCAACTTCCTTGCAGACGGCCAATTCTCTCACACCAGAGGCGCCTTGCAGTTTCTCAAGTCACTCCTGACATAAAAAAAGTAACCCCAACTGATCTGCAAAATATTTAATAAAGAAAGCAGGAAAAAAGCATGGGCAACAGAGATCAGGGAAATTAGTATGAAGCAATTAACCCAAATGTGTTTAAAGTCAAGCCCTCCCCACTCCCCACATCTGGACAGATAGGAAGTACCTGGAGCAGAGAGGAAGCATGCAAAGGAATGGTCTAGAAGTAAGAGAAGGAAGACCTCATGACTTCTCTCCATTATAAACCCAATCAGAACAAGGGAATAGTATATATTTTGAAATGCAATAGCGAGTCAAAGCATGGGAGTGGTTCCCCAGGTTTCACCTGATCTCCAGAACCAGGAGGATTCTGGTCTGTGGTGTGTGTATCCTGGCTTGGACTGCCTCCCGCTCCTTCCTCCGACCAATGACCCTGTTGGCACAGAGGAAGGGGAGCATCACTGCCTGATAAATAAAAACTACGGCCCATGATATATTTATTCAACTTAGCAGAAATACTGCCTAGCTTCTTTTTACCAACTTGTTGCATTTGCCACTGACTTCAGCAGTATGGGCAGTCTCAGGAAAATCCTGGTTGTCTTTTCCTAGATCACTGCTACTGCCCTCCCAGTGAATTTCATGCTCCAGAGGTGCAGAATATGTGGCTCGTGGGTTGCATGCCACCACAATGACCTTTTTTGTTGCCTTTGGCCTCCTTCCAGACCCCACTACAGAAAAACATTGACTGAAAGCCTTTCCTTTTCTCCTCACACCCACAACAACAACAAATCAGAAGTAAATGTCTAACCACTTCCAGTTTCATGGGATAACAGTGGTTCTCAACCTGGGGTCCCCAGATGTTTTTGGCCTACAATTCCCAGAAATCCTAACAGCTGGTAAACTGGCTGGGATTTATGGCAGTTGAAGGCCAAAACATCTGTGGACCCACAGGTTGAGAATCACTGACCTGGAGATACCTAAAGAGAACAACTCTCTAAGAATATCTAGGTCAGTGGTTCTCAACCTGGGGTCCCCAGATGTTTTTGGCCTACAATTCCCAGAAATCCTAACAGCTGGTAAACTGGCTGGGATTTCTGGGAGTTGTAGGCCAAAAACATCTGGGGACCCAAGGTTGAGAAGCACTGGATAGCAGCAGCTTCCAGACCTGAAGAATTGACTCCTGGCTGATGCTTCAGTGGGATGTTCCACAATGGGCCAACACAGAACACAGCTGTCTCATTCCACAATGGGCTCAATCTGTGGGTCCCCAGATGTTTTGGCCTACAACTCCCAGAAATCCCAGCTAGTTTACCAGTTGTTAGGATTTCTGGGAGTTGAAGGCCAAAACATCTGGGGACCCACAGTTTGAGAATCACTGGGTTAAACCCTTGTGCTGGAAGGACTGCTGACTGAAAGGTTGGCGGTTCGAATCCAGGGAGCGGGGTGAGCTCCCATCTGTCAGCTCCAGATTCTCAGGATAGTAGAACATTTGGGCGTCCCCTGGGCAACATCTTTGCAGACGGTCAAATTCCCTCACACCAGAAGTAACTTGCGGTTTCTTAAATCACTCCTGACATGAAAAAAAATCCCCCCAAGACCCTACAGTGATTTTAATATTGCTATTGAATGTCAACAGAGGTTGAGGGTGGGGAGGGTTGAACTTTACAAGCAAGTCGTTCGGCCTGGAATAAGTATGCCTCCCTTATGAGTCAAGCTTTTATCTAAAATTTAGGTTCAGCTCACTTTTATTCCTGTCCCTCTTCCCACCCAAACTTCCTTGGATGTTAATGTTAAGATGTCGCACTAAAGACTCCATCAGACCTCATTCCAGATTCAGGAACCTTTGGCTCGTCAAATGTGTGTAGTTGTAATTTCCATAAACCCTTATCATTGGCCATATTTGCATGAATTCCAGAAAGTGAAATCCAAAATAGTACAATGGCCAAAAATTCCCTAACTCTGCAATTATTTAACCAACCTAATCACTTAATTCCTCTTTTTTTTTATTAATTTAGCACAGGGGACCCCACACATAGAACATAGTAATTTTTTAAAAAAATCACAGACTAGAGCTAATATGCTGGAGGGCAGTATACAAGGACCACAAGAAACTGCATTATACTAAGACCCTTGTCCATCTATCTTAGTATTGACCATAGTGACTTCCAACAATACCTTTCCAGGGCTTCAGACAGGATCTTCTCCTAGACCTCCTATATACCATCTAAGATTTCTCATACGAAGACAAGAATACTCTCAGGTCAATAGCACATAGCCAGGCAACAAGAAGGAAACATTATTAATGGGGGAAGGACACATAAAGTTGCTATTGTAATCAGAAAAATCTGGAATTTATGAGTTTAGGAAGGACAAATTGTCTTTCCAATGTTTTCTCTTCCTCCTGTTCAATTGACTGAGTGCAAACTACAAGAAGACCCCTATAACTGTGGAATCCATATCCGCAGTTTCACTAACCTGTGCCTGGGGGAGTGGTCTCTGTAGAAATTTGCTAGGTCCTTCAACAAAAGGTAAACTAGCTGGGATTTCTGAGAGTTGTAGGTGAAAACACCTGGGGACCCACAAGTTCAGAATCACTGCATAGTGTATTTCCCATGAATAGTATAGAGTTGCCTTGGAGAGTTTTCTAGAGAGTTATTATCTCTAGGAATTTGCTAGGTCTTCCAGTGGAAATCTGACATTCCAGGACAAGAAATCATGTTTTTTAAATAATGTCCAGTCATACCCATGGTTTCAGGCAACAGGGGTCTAGCCAGGAACCTATTCCCATGGATGAGGGTGATATCTTTCTGTATTTTTTGCCTCCCTGGAATCACTTTTCAGCAACTGAAATAATCTGAGGACAAAGGTGACAAGCAAGAGTAGAAAACGAGATACTAACAGATTAATCAGAGCTTTCACTGACAAAAAGGGACAGTTGAAGTGTACAGCCCTACATATCAATATTATAGACTGAACCCAGGTCTACTGCATGCAAAATATGTACTCAGGTACATGCCCTACCTAAGTATGAACACTTTTACATTCAAACTTTTAAAAATGTTTTCTGAGAAAAAAGAGAGTGGACGTCTTTTGTTTGCAAAGAACCTGCTACGAGAAATGGCTGCTGTCCAAAGTTGATCATGTTCAGAATAGAACATGCTGCCAGAAATACCCAGGGAAATCAGAAATGTCATGATCAGCATCCTTATGCGTTGTGCCATTCTAGCCATATCAATCATTCAATGCCACAAATGGAATGTATATCAAAGGTTACACAAGAATACAAGAACACATCTGCATTCTAATTCATGGGAGGCCACCAGTTTGCTGCTTAAAGAAAGAATGTGTAGTTTTTGTTTTGCTTTCCTACAGAAGATAAGACTTTGTAATCTATCTTGGAGGTGAGACTGGTATTCCTTCTAAGAAGCAAATCATAGTAAATATGAGTTTTTAGCCATAAGACCAAAAAAATCCCATAAATTTATTTTTCCAGGCTTGTGGGAGATGAGATAAAAGAGGAAAAAATCTGAAACAACTTGATGTCTCGTCATTTTATTCATTGATCTCAAATCACATAAAACACCAGAACAATGAGTATCTGACAGAACAGATTTTCACAGCATTACAACTACAAATTTCTCAGTCACTTTCATCCTTATTCTCAAAACACTTGGGTAAATGCATTCATAGGGCCGGGCTTTAGCACAGCTGGTTAATCACCAGCAGCAATAGATCTTACCAATCAGAAGATTGACAGTTCAAACCTTGGGTCAGGGTGAGCACCTGACCTTCTGCCCAGCTTACTGTCCACCTAAGCAGTTCGAAAATACCTGTGAACTGTGAGTAGAGAAATTAGGCAACACTTAAGCGAGGAGGTATTTTAGGGCACCATAAAGGAAATAGCGGAAAATGCCAGTGATCAAAGGAAGGAGGAAGTCTGTGATCAAGGCTCTTTGTCCTAGAGCAGTGGTTCTCAACCTGTGGGTTTCCCAGATGTTTTGGCCTTCAACTCCCAGAAATCCTAATAGAACTGGCTGTGATTTCTGGGAGTTGTAGGTCAAAACACCTGGGACCCACAGGTAGAGAACCACTGTCCTAGAGGATGTAGTGACAGTACCTCCTTGTGGCCGAAATCGAGCACAACCTCCAGGATGCCAAAGCTGGGGAAAATGCCAGCATATACCTCTATCTGTTGTCCCTGTCTGTTTAACAGCATTGAATGTTTGTTGTGTATTCCACCCTCCGTCCCCTTTGGTGTGAGAAGGGTGGAATATAAATGTTGTAAAATAATAATAATGATGATAATAATAATAATAGGTCCATGTAAGTACTCTAGGTCCTCCAGTGCAGTTCTGTGGTATTGTCAAAATATAGGGTTCAATATTATTCATATTTTCAGGTATCCACATGGATCTTGGTACATACCCTCCTCCTATATATACACAGGGCAATGGGGGTATTGTATTCACAAATTGCATATCTGTATTGAAAAGAACCTGAAGCATTACAAAAATCTAAAAGTGAGAGGAAAAATGGTTCAGCTCAGACATGCCCTCTTCACAACTTCCCCAGGCACTCCATTAGGCACAGTGGGGCAACTGCTTTGAGCAACAACTGAATTCCTTCAGAACATCTCCAGCAATTCTCCTATGTTGAATGAGGGACCTGTGTGGCCACCTGTCTTGCATGTGCCAAATTATGCTGCAACTTCTAGATGTAAGAGTTGAAACTGGCCAATGTAGCCAGTATTTTAGGTAAAATACATATGCCAGTCCAATTTGCTTCTGCATGTAGAAATGGAGTTGGGAAGTAGGAGGTGTCTCCTTGTTCTTTGTCTAAAGCACCAAAATGGCTGAGTAGAAAGTAGAAAAGTGGCTTTTGGATGACAACTCTCAGCTCCCTCAGCCACCAGCAGGATGATTCTGGGAGTTATAATCCAAAAAAGTAACCTTTCTGTACTCTTGGCCCTCTCTCTTCAGAGTGAGCAACAATCATTCACTTAAACGTGAGAAGATAAAAGAGTGCATTTCTGGATGTTATCTGAATGAGGGCTTAACCTGCAGCAAAGTCATTGGAGAATTAAGGCTGTTTTGTTTCAAAAGTCTTCTCCTGGTTTGGCTTCTTGGTCACACTGGAATGGATTAGAAGGGAATCATGTGCCACCTGTCACTGTCCAAGGATCAGGAAGAGAGAAAAAGCAGACATAGACAGCTCCATCACACCTAGGAACAGAGGAAATCCCACTGCCACTGCCCTGACTTGGAAGATGGAGAAGACATTGGTACAGGTCCATCATTCCTAGCCCAGATGAAGATGAAAGGATCTACCTCCATCCCAACTGCCACTGTCTTGGCCTTGGAGGGAGAGAAGAAGAGGCAGGTGCAGCCCCATTCTGCCAAGACCCCAAAGCGGATGAAAAGCTGTCCCTCCATGCTGAATGTCACTGCCTTGACCTCACAGGGAGAGAAGAAGAAGCAGTATCTATTGGACTTAATCCCCTCCCACACCATCGTCCTCTTTTCTTTTTGTAGCATGTCTTAATTAGATTGGCAGACAGAGGGGCGGGAAATGTTTTGTTGTTCTTTTTTACTTGCAAAGCACCATATATAGTGATAATACTATATAAATAAATATATTTATATAGTGATGTGCTCCTCCCGATATGGTTTGATTAAAAGTCCCAAAAGGCTCCAGTTCAACAAAATCTGGAGTGTCACATTCACATCCCTCTCAACACAATTCCCTGGAATGAAGAGATGCATATAAATAGTATAATGTAGGGGATGTGTACACATGTACACATAAACATCATCATCTGTGAATATATATGTGCCTTCCTTTGTCTGTATAGAAGTCTTGAATTTTATGGACTGAATGCAAGTGAACACTGCCCCCCTTTTCAATTGCTCTTGAATTCCTCACTGCATCCCACTGCCCAGGAGAGGGTTAATGTCCCCGATGTTGTCAGTGTCCTTTTGCCCACCCACCCCCATGGAGAGACTGGCAAGTCCAGCCCTCCCATGTGCTTCTCCAGGCTCCTGACCTGACACTCTGCCAAAACCAAGGAATTCACAGCTCAACTAACATCTAAAAAAGGAAAGGCAGCCCATTTTGGAGAGACACGACCAATCCAAAGCACCCTTCCTTGACGCATCAAGAGGGTGGGGGGAGAAGAGAAGGGGAGGGCTGGCCCAGCAGACGCCTGCCCCCATTCCTCCCCAGCCCTGGCACAGAGATCTGTGTGGATGGAATTAGGATGAGCATGTGATAACGGTGCATAGTCGGGCGAACTAACTTTCCATTCTCTCAGCAGCTGCAGCAGCAGACTCCACCCCACTAAAGAACACACACCTGTTACCCACCACCAATGCATCCCATACTGGAAATGGGAAGAGATACACCTGACATAAAGAAAAGACAGAAGAGGTAACTTACTATTAACTATACACACATGCACTTATGTTAATTGGGAGGAGAAGACAGGCTACAATTTCAAAAGCTAGCCTGAGTGCTTGCGGCTCAAAGCTACAAAGAAAGCAAAAAGCAATGACCCCACGGAACTGGCCTTTTGTGTGGGAAATTGAGGGCTGTGAACACATTTTGAAGTCTCGCCTCCCACTCCATCTTCCGAACAACGCTGTGAAGTAGTCCAGCCTGACAAGAGTTACTCACTCAAGACTCCCAAGTGAGATTCAGGCTTGAGTAGCTAACTGGACTTGGCTTGCCCTGGCCACGCTCCAGATTTCCTCATCCTAGCAGGAGGGAACCACATGTTGTGGCTAGTGTTGAGTGTAAAATTTGTTGGGCGAGTGGACTTATTAACAAAAGACCCTCCTCATAAATGTATAGCAGAGTAACTTATTAGGAGCAGTGTGCCCCAGAACTAGTAGTCCAAAGTGATAAAAAGAACAAAAACACACAAACCAATGTTATATTTTCAATAGGAGGCTTTTATTTGTAGCAAAATAATATGGTTTTGGGAGCCTCCAGTGCCGCAGTGGGTTAAACTGCTGAGCTGCTGAGCTTGTTGACCAAAAGATCGCAGGTTCGAATCTGGGGAGCGGCGTGAGCTTCTGTTGTCAGCCCCAGCTTCTGCCAACCTAGCAGTTTGAAAACATTCAAATGTGAGTAGATCAATAGATACCGCTCCAGCAGGAAGATAACAGTGCTCCATGCAGTCATGCTGGCCACATGACCTTGGAGGTGTCTACAGGCAATGCCGGCTCTTCGGCTTAGAAATGGAGATGAGCACCAACCCCCAGAGTCGGACACGACTGGACTCAATGTCAGGGGACAACCTTTACCTTTGATATGGTTTAGCTAATTACAAAAACAAGGTTTCCATAACACGAACAAAGTTCTTTATACTTCCTTCTTTGCTTCCACACTGGACTTCTTTCTCATGCCGATAAACAGTTTCACTCTCACAGAGCCTCTTCTCACACTGAAGTTACACAGGAGCTTCACACGGGAGCTTCATACACACAGCAGCCTTCACACACTATGGCTTTTGGGTTTTTCTCACCAAAGCTTCTCACAGCAGGCCTACTCACACTGAGACCTGCTAACACTGAGGGCTCTCACAGACAGACACCTCTCTCACACTGAGGTGAACTAACACTGAGGCCTGCTCATACTGAGGCCTACTAACACACTGAGGCCATCCTCCCACAGAGACCTCTCAGACTGAGGGCTATCTCAGACTGAGGGCTACAGGCACACCTGCTTATATAGAACTACAGCTTTTACTGTGTCATTGCAACCATTTAACCCTTTCAGTGCTTGACTCACATTTTTGTAATTAAAAATAACTAGTTAATATTTAATATTTCGGACAAAATTCAACACTGAATCCAGTATCATGTGGCACTCAAACTTAGCAGGGTGGTATATGTTAAGATTTTTTTTTCAAAAAATCAACTCTGACAGCCAGCCAGTCCTAACAGGCATGTGGATTAGCCATATATGGTCTAAATCTGGAGTAGGCAGTATGCAACGGATTCAAAGGCCAATTTTCCCCAACCCCTCTTTGAGCCCACAGTAAGCATAATATGTCTGTTTTGCGCCATTGCTCCTATCAAAATGGACAATTCCTGTCACCCATTTTGAGACAAACTGCAGAGGAAAATAGAGGTATTTGGGATAGTAGAGGGTCCCAGGATGCTAGTGAGGGCAGAGATATTATTGAGGGTTTTTTCCATATTGGGGGAATTTCTGCATGATTTTGGTGCAAAATTGCTCTGAGTTGGGGGGTTCGAGGATACTAGTCGTGGGCTTCAGGAGACACAAAAGTGGAGTCAAGAGGCCACATGTGGCTTAAGGACTGCTCAATGCCCACCGCCATCTACATGCTAATCCAGTGGGAGGTTATCAGTGCACATGGTCAAACGATCTCTATCCAAGGAGAGGCTAGTAAGCCAAGTCAAATGTTGCAGACCCCTTGAGACAATGCAGTACTGAAAGCTTCCCATTTGACCCCGTGAACTCATAGTTTGTTGTAGTTATGCTGAATACAAGTTCATCCAATGACTAATTTATGAGAAGCCTTGTACAAAACAAGCCCCACATCCATTACATTTGACAGTAGGTTAACTTCTACCATTCATGGCATGTAGGGATTAATTCCACGTCACTTTCAAACATGACCTAGAACAGAGGTCCCAAGACACCCCACCTGAAGACACAACAGCCCCATTTCTTTTAACCATACAGCACATACAAGACAGGACTAATTCGCTGTAGCACTATCGTCCTTGGACCATGTACTGTAAAGGATGAAATGGGCTCCAATCCACAAGTCTGTTAATTGTTTCATGTGGCAATGTAGATGCTGCTCAATCCCTCTGCATCTCTCTCAACTATGCCTGGTTTCTGCTCATTGCATTGCAAATTAATAATAATAATAATAATAATAATAATAATATAAAATTTAAATTACATGGCGGAAATACAATCAAGGCTATCAACACCTGGGCCATCCCCCTCATTGGATACACTGTTGGAATTGTGAACTGGACACAAGCAGAGTTGGATGATCTGGACAGAAAAACAAGACAAGTGATGACTATCCACTACGCATTACACCTGCGAAGTGATGTCGATAGACTTTACCTGCCCAGAAAATCAGGAGAAAGAGGGCTTCTAAATGTGAAACAAACAGTAAAAGAAGAGAAACACCTACTGGCAGATTATGTGAAAGGCAGTCAAGAACCAACATTGAGGGAAGTCAATAGTAGTAAACTGCTTAAAGCGCAAAAGACAAAGAGTGAATACCATAAAAACAATCCAGAGCAGGAGAGAAAACTGGCAAAAGAAGGCACTCTACGGACAGTTCCTGAGAAAAATTGGGAGTTAAATAGACAAAGAAAAACCATGGCTGAGATTCACAAATGGAACTTTGAAAAAGGAGACGGAGGGCCTGATTCTGGCAGCCCAAGAACAAGCCATTAGAATGAATGTCATCAAAGCCAAAATTGAAAAGTCAACGACAGATCCCAAGTGTAGACTCTGCAAGGAAGCAGATGAAACAAAGATCACATCCTCAGATGCTACAAGAAGATTGCACAGACAGACTACAAGCAGAGGCATAATACCATTGCTCAGATGATTCATTGGAATTTGTGCCACAAATACCATCTGCCTGCAACAAAGAACTGGTGGGATCACAAGCCGGAAAAAATTACAGAGATTGAACACGTCAAACTACTCTGTGACTTCCGGATTCAGACAGACAGAGTTTTGGAACACAATGCTCTCACCTCACGATCGTGTTGAAAAACAAAGTGTGGATTGTTGATGTTGCAATCCCAGGTGACAGCAGGATTGAAGAGAAACAACTGGAAAAGCTGACACGATATGAGGATTTAAATATTGACTGCAAAGACTCTGGCACAAGCCAGTCAAGGTGGTCCCAGTGGTAATCGGCACACTGGGTGCAGTGCCTAAAGACCTTGGCCTGCACTTAAATACAATCGGTGCTGACAAAATTACCATCTGCCAGCTGCAGAAGGCCACTTTACTGGGATCTGCACGCATTATTTGCTGATACATCACACAGTCCTAGACACTTGGGAAGTGTCCAATGTGTGATCCAATACAACAGCCAGAAGAGTGTTTGCCGTGGACTCATCTTGTTGTGTTTAAAATAATAATAACAACAACAACAACAACAACAAAACAACAACAATAATAACAACTTTCTTTTTATACCCGCCTGCATCTCCCCAAAGGGACTTGGGGTGGCTTAGTTTTCCTTTTCACATACTAGGCCCTCTGTATCCAATGAATTTTGGTTGCAGGACCCACAGTGGATACTTACATCCGTGGATGCTCAAGTCCCATTCTATATAATGGTGTCCTTTCTATAAGATGGTAAACAAATTGAATGATTATCAGAGAAAGCCTAAGGATCTCTGAAATGGTGGGAGGCTACAGCAGGGTATGTCTTAAACATCAGCACAGAGCTCAAGACAACAGCAAAATCAAGGTTTGTTTGGGGATATTTTATTTCATATATATATTTTCAAACCATGGTTGGTTGAATCCATAGATACAGAGAACCTATTATAATTGATCCAGAGTGATATCTGCATGCAACACATACATTCAATTCCACAACATGTAGACGGTAGTATACTGTTTGCATAAATGTATTTTCTTCATCTAGTTTTTTTTAAAAAAACTGTTTATAATTATTACCTGAAGATGAACTAAAATGCAATCAAATTACGAGAGATATCCAGAAAGTAAGGTTACAAGATTTTTTTAAAAAAATTCAAAGAATGTATATGTTTTAATAAAACTTACATGGATTGTAGCACAGGTATTACATTATTTTCACACACAATGACCATTCAGTTCAATACATTTCTTCATTCGTGGGATGGGTTTTTGATTCCTGTGTCATAAAAGTTTCCCTCTTCCTTTTTCACCCAGTTCGATTTTCACCTCCTTGTTGTTGGAAAAGTGTTTTCCACCTAGGTGTTCCTTCAATTTAGTGAACAGATGATGGTCACTGGGTGCAAGATCAGGGCTGTGAGAGGGGTGGCTTAAAACATCCCCAATCAAATAAAGTCAATAATTCTTGTATTGCATGAGCAGTGTGCGGGTGTGCATTGTCATGGAGGACACAGACTCCTGCCAACAGCATCCCACGATGTTTGTTTTGGATGGCTCTGCAAAGTTTCTTCATGGTCTCACAATATATTCCGTATCCATTTTGTCCCATGCTGTCTTCACATTACTTACTCTCCATAAACTGAAATGATTTTGCGATGAATCGCAACAGCATTCATGCCCTTAGCATTTAGGTAGCGTTTGCACTTGGGAGAGAAATGGAATGAGGATGCTCATCTCTAACCTTCACCACAACGCCAGTCGATGAGCTACTGACAACTGGCACTACTCGTTCACTTCCGCTTGTTTCCCATTACACGGCAATGATACCAACTCCCCCCCTGTGAAAATTCCCCATGAGAGCTACGTGCCTTGTAACCTTACTTCCGGAAAACCCACGTACTTTTGAAAATTGACTTTCCAAGCACTGCTCTCAAGAAGGGGGGGGATATGATAAGAGGGATAAAACTGGGGAGAAGTAGCAGATAAGCAAGAAGATGAGATCACTCAAGACCACTAAAGAGCACTGGGATTGCTATCACTATTAAGTTCATACTTGGTCTCCCAGCTTCCTTTCATTTCTGCATTTTAGCACCAGCAGCACATCTCTCAACACAGAGAAGGCAGGCATTGTCAAGGCAAGGCATGTGATGCATTGTGAACCTTAAGTAAACTTCTTAATAAGAGCAGTAGATCACATGAAAAAGAACTGATGCAAACACATCCATGCTTCAAGGCTCTTTCTCCTTAAGACACAGGAGAGTGAGCAAATAGCATAATACAGCTTTGCAATGACCTGTCAAATATCTGAATGACTGGTCTTGCTCTGGAGGAACAGCGTGAGGAAATGTGGGACACTCCATTCAGTGAATGCTAGGCATGCATAATTTCTAACAGTTCACCTCAAATCCTTTTTTAGACTATGGATCTCTTATTCAGAATTCTGAAAATCAAAATACTCCAAAATCCAAAATATTCCACATATGTGGCTGAGATAATGGCTCAATATACAAAAGTTTGTTTCAGGCACAAAAACATTGTGTATAAAATTCCTTTATGCTACTGACATAGATATGGGTGAAACGTCAGGAGATAATGCTTCTGGAACATGGCCATACAGCCTGGAAAACTCACAGCAACCCATTTGCAGGAATGCTATCATTATCCCTATTATTTAGAACAGGGTTTCTCAATCTTTGGTTTTTTACATTTTGGACTTCAGTTTCCAGTAGCCTCAGCTGGCCAGCTTGACCAGTGACCAGTGATTTTGGGATCTGAAGCCCAAAGCAGATAGAAAGAAAACCACTGGTTGAGGATCAATACCAATTACCATGGTATATGCAGTTTCATTTATCCGTATCCTACAAACAGTATGCTCTGTAGGTATTTTCCTGTGGCTTGGGGTAATCATCTCTTTCAGTGAAGCAGAATCTCTTACATCTCAATTAAGACCAGATTACCAAAAAAGGTCAATTCGTAATTGTTTTCTGAATAAACTGCACTGTTAATCTAAGTGTGGTAAATTAATGCCAATTTAAATTATGTATACTATATTACGAGCCCCTGATGGTGCAGCGGGTTAAACCACTGAGCTGCGGATATTGCTGACCGAAAGGTTGGCGGTTTGAATCCGGGGAGCAAAGTGAGCTCCTGCTGTTAGGCCCAGCTTCTGCTAACCTAGCAGTTCGAAAACATGCAAGTGTAGGTAGTTCAATAGGTACCTCTCTGTCGGGAAGATAATGGCACTCCATGCAGTCATGTTGGCCACATGACCTTGGAGGCGTCTACAGACAATGCCGATTCTTCAGCTTAGAAATAGAGATGAGCACCACTTCCCAGTGTCAGACACGACTAGACTTAATGTGAAAGGGAAACCTTTACCTTTTTATACTATGTTCCTTGATCCTAAACAGAGTGACTTTCAATCTGGAAAGGGTGCTAACATGGCATTTTCCCACCGGTTTTTCCAAAAAGTACAGCTGTCTTCTAGGACAGCGTTTCTCAACCTGGGAGTCCAGACCCCTGGGGGGTTGCGAGGGGGTGTCAGTGGGGTCGCCAAAGACCACCAGAAAACACGTATTTTCTGTTGGTCATGGAGCCACAATGCTCTCTGGATGTAGGTGAACTGCAACTCCAAAAACTCAAGGTCGTTGCCCACCAAACACTTCCAGTATTTTCTGTTTGTCATGGGAATTCTGTGTGCCAATATTGGTTCAATTCCATCATTGGTGGAGTTCAGAATGCTCTTGGATTGGAGGTGAACTATAAATCCCAGCAACTACAACTCCCAAATGACAAAATCAATCCCCCATCAACCTCACCAGTATTCATATTTGAGCAGATTTGGTATTTGTGCCCAGTTTGGTCCAGTGAATGAAAATACATCCTGCATATCAGATACTTACTTTACAATTCATAACAGTAACAAAATCACTGTTATGAAGTAGCAAGAAAAATAATTTTATGGTTGGGGGTCACCACAGCATGAAGAACGATATTAAGGGGTCGCGGCATTAGGGAGGTTGAGAAACACTGTTCTAGGGGGAAAAAATGGCAAGAAATGTCCCACCTTCCTCACAGCTTCAGAATTTATGGAAATGTTGACTGTGACTCTGTATCCTGAAGGTGCTGCAAAGGGCTTGAAACGTCATCATCCCTGATGGTTTTGGGAGCGGGATGTCTGTGAGTGGTAGTTCACAAATAGTGACATTATGAAGTACAGCTGCAGTAATAGGCACTAAAACGTGGAGCTGCTCATTTTTTGAGCATGTGAGGCTGAGCCCTTTGTGAATGTCTCTTTAGAGTGGCTCTTTTTGTGTGTGTTACTCCAAGGTGACATCCTCAGCCAATAGATCCCTTTGCGTGTCCCATTGACCCCCCTGTGGTATGTCGGGCTGCTGGTTGTCTGGCTCTCTGTATGTGCCACTCGGTCCCTGACAAATGGAGCAGCTGTAGGGTCCCTCCCTGGAAGAGGCTGGAATGCCTTGCGGCAGGTGGGAGAAGGGGGGTGGGGGCGATTCTTTTCAGGCTACGGGGATGCCGTCTTCTTTTGCTGACTAGCCCCATTCTTCCATTTATCTCTTTTTCTCCACATGTATATAATCATAAAATTGGAAGAGACCCCAAGAGCCATCCAGTCCAAACTCCTGCCATGAAGAGATATACAGCCAAAGCACTCCAGACCGAGAACCAACCTGGACACAGCATATTATTTGAGAACACAGAAATGCTGGACCACTCTAACAACCACCATATCAGATTATACAGAGAAGCCACTGAAATCCACAAGCATGTGGACCATTCCAACAGAAAGAAAGCAACCATGAAAATAAACAAAATCTGGCTACCAATATTAAAAAAACTCTCAAATCAGGACAGTAAATAAAGAACAACTCTCTGAAAACAGGGGAATTCCAGACATGAAACAATCAGAGCCAGCTAACACCTCACAACAAAGGAAGCAGCCAGGCCTTGAAGCTGCAAGAATTTGCAATGCTAATCAAGGTGATTAATTGCAAAATTCATGCCTCAAACAAGCAAGAGTTCTTTCTCCCACCCTGGAACTTCCACAGATATTTCAAATTCCCTTCCTTAGTTTCCAATATATCTCACAACCTCTGAGGATGCCTGCTATAGATGCAGGCAAAACGTCAGGAGAGAATGCTTCTGGAATATGGCCATACAGCCCGAAAAATTCACAGCAACCCAGTGATTCCGACCATGAAAGCCTTCGACAACACATTCCTGCAAATGTTCAAGCAATTCACAGACATTAACTCAATGCATCTTTGCAAGCAGCCACTACAACTGTTTATCAACCCAGGCAGCACAGGGAATAATCGTTGGTGGTAAAAGTTGAACTGGAACCAAAGCTTCATGTCCCCCATGTTGTAAGTGGACAGACTTCCAAAACGTTATGCTTCCAGTCTGCAAATTCTAGCTAGGCTGTATTGGATTTTGAATATGGGAGAAAACTGTGTGAAGGAGAAAACGATGGCAAGCCTACGGGGAGCCCTAATTGAGTTCCTATTTCTTTTCTGCTGCTTCAATGAGCCATAGCACATCAGGCAAATCCACAAGAGTGCAGTAGCGGATACATTCCCTTCCAAAGTATCCTTTGAATTTCAGCAACAGAATGGGACGGGCATCGGTTCATAATGGACTGGATCCAGGTAGCCCAAGCTGCGATCCTTTGTAGAGCAGACAGACTCAGACTGTTGTGGCTCGCTGCCGTAGGCAATAAAAAAGAAAGGAAAACTGTTCAGCACTCCCATGTTGAACGGTTTTCCTTCCTTTGAGTGTCCAAGTGACCTCTTCTCAAGGCAGAAGCCTCAGTTCTCAGCACAATGAAAAAGTGTATTTAAGTCCACAATGCACTAATCCCGGCATGCTAGCTAGCTTTTAAGACAGTGTTAGCAGGCAGCAAGGGGTTCACAAGTCTATGTTTTGGGAGCATGGCATTACAAAGAAGAGCCATTGAAATGTAGCATGATGGCATCTGTTTCTCAAAACTTTTGAGGACCGTCCCTCAGTGTTTCTTCAAAAACAAAAGCACACATTTATTGTGCTGTTGGCTCTCTGTATTTCTAGCCTTTGTTCCTAGAAATGTATAGCTCTTAAAAAAAACACAACCTTAATGCATTACACTGTTGTTTTGGTGAGACCTGACATGGAGGGATACTGTGCCAAATTTAAAACAGATTTGATAAGAACAGGAATACAGCCAAAGGGGCCATGGTGGCACAGGGGGGGTTAAACCACTGGACTGATGAACTTGCAGTCCAAAAGGTTGGCAGTTCAAATCCGCAGGGTGGGGTGAGCTCCTGACGTTAGCCCCAGTTTCTGCCAACCTAGTAGTTCGAAAACATGCAAATGTGAGTAGATCTGTAGATACAACTCCAGCGGGAAGGTAACGGCACTCTATTTGTTTGTTTGTTTGTTTGTTTACAGTATTTATATTCCGCCCGTCTCACCCCACAGGGGACTCAGGGCAGATTACAATGTACATATGCCATAGACACAACATATATAGACAGACAAACAGAGGCTATTGAACATTCCAGCTTTTTCATGAGGGCATTCTGGCCACCAGGTGAGCTGTCGCTTCACCTTCCATTTGTGACACTAGTGAAATACTTTCTCATTCTTTGCATGCTTGCTGGAGATTTTTACGGCGTCGTAAATTAGCCTCCCCGCATAAGCGATACCTAAATTTTCTACTTGACAGATGCAACTGACTTTCGGGCTGCAAAGATCAACAGCAAGCTACACAAATAGGTTGGAAGTTCACTCCAACCTGGGCTGGCTTCGAACTCATGACATTTTGGTCAGTAGTGATCTTAATGCAGCTGACTCCCAGCCAGCTGCGCCACAGTCCTGGTGCCAGCCACATGACCTAGTCATGCCAGCCACATGGCCTAGGAGGTGTCTATGGACAACACCGGCTCCTTGGCTTAGAAATGGAAATGCGCAACACCCCCCAGAGTCGGTATCCACTAGACTTAATGTCAAGGGGAAACCTTTAGCTTTACTACAGCCATAGGAGTGCAAAAAAAAAAAAAGATGGTGAATATTGTGTTCTAGGAGAAAAGGTTAAAAGATCTGTATAGTTTAGCCCAATGAAAACATAAAAAGATCCCTTAAAAAATCTGGGAGGCTATGTCAGAAGCAGATAAAGCAAATTTAGTTTCTGCTAGTCTAGGGGATACAATCCAAGCAGATTTAAATGGCAAGATTTTAATTACACTTTAAGAATAATTTACCATTACTGTTCAGCACTCCATAACCGCAAATCAAAAATATTTAGGAACAAAAAACTTTGATTTTTCTGCACACCAAACACTGTGACTCGAACACCCACAGATTATGGTATCCCTGGGAAATCCTGGTACCAAACCACAGCGCCCACAGTGCTTACATTTATATCTTACCTTTCCTCCACTGAATTCAAGACAGTATTTATAACTCTCCACTTCCCCAGTTTACCCTCAGACCAATGTGGGAGTGCATTAGGCACACACACACACACAGAGAAGCTAACTGGCCAAGAACGAATTACTAAAATTCATGGGTCTGTAAAGCAATTGAACCTGGATCTCCCAAATCTAAATCCAATACATAACTTAACTGTTCTGACAATGAACAAATTGCTTTCCAAAGGGACAGAAATCTTTCAGCCAGCGTTTGATGGCTATATACCAGGAATGCGATTTTGGCAAAAGATTGCAAATATAGCCCTTGATGTCCCTTCCAACTCTTTGATTAAAATTTGGCCGGTTCACTAGTGGCCATCACCCCACTGATTTTGGCCTCTGGTCAGCCAGATGGCTATTCTGAACTCCATGGTTTGTTTTAGATAGGAGAACCTAGATGGCTACTCCAATCTCCTTACTTCGTAGTGTGATTCTGGCATTTTACTTTTCCAATAAGATAATCAATTTAAGGTAGAAAAGCTCATCATAGCCATGTGAAAACACTTCACAAGAGAATCACAAACAAATCTTTGCATGCACTGAGGAAATGTGGCTCATTATTGCCATGCTTGCATGTATCAAATAGAAAAGATCAAATGAGCTAAATACAGCTTTCATTAATTTTCCTACAGAGAGGTCCATTGAGTAAAGAAAATCTTCTGAGATTTCCTATATACTGGGGGAGATGGTATATACAGAAGTTATGCCACCAACAATGAAAACAAAGTATTGTCGAAGGCTTTCATGGCCGGAATCACTGGGTTGTTGTGAGTTTTCGAGGCTGTATGGCCATGTTCCAGAAGCATTCTCTCCTGACATTTTGCCTGCATCTATGGCAGGCATCCTCAGAGGTTGTGAGGTCTCATGTGAGGTCTTTCATGGCCGAAATCACTGGGTTGTCGTGAGTTTTCCAGGCTGTATGGCCATGTTCCAGAAGCATTCTCCCCTGACATTTCGCCTGCATTAGAGACCTCACAATCTGTGAGGATGCCTGCCATAGATGCAGGTGAAATGTCAGGAGAGAATGCTTCTGGAACATGGCCATACAGCCTCGAAAACTCACAACAACCCAGTGATTCCGGCCATGAAAGCCTTCAACAATACTTTGTTTTCATTGTTGGTGGAACATGGCCATACAGCCCGGAAACCTCACAACAACCTACTGAAAACAAAGCAAAACAAAAAAAAACCAACAACAAAGTTACTTCTCTGTATCCCTTCCTGCCTCTCAACAGAAGAACTAAAGCTGTCTGATAGAAGTTACTTATTATCCTTTTCCCTCTTAGTGAATTATTTCTTAGCTTTCCATCAGGCAATATAATATTATTCTCCTATGCTGGTAACATTTTATTAGATAGTGCCAGTATACATATTGTCCATTGGTGCACCAAGTGCACTTTTTGCCATTACTGTGATCTTCCCTGCCAACAGGTTTTGAATTCTGCTAAAACTTCCAAGGTTTGTAATTGGCAACACAAGACAGGAACATCAACCTCTTTGGCTCTGTTCATTTGCTAAATGTGAATGTTTGTATCTAGTTGATTGTTTCAATCAGACCGCCACAACTTTGTGATCTCCAGATGTATTGGTCTGGCACTCCAGACTCACAAAAGAATCTTAGCATCATAGAATTATTGAGTTGGAAGAGACCGTGTGAGCCATCCAGTCCAACCCCATTCTGCAAAGAAGCAGGAAAATCACATTCAAAGCACCCCTGACAGATGGCCATCCAGCCTCTGCTTAAAAGTCTCCAAAGAAGGAGCTTTCCCCCATATGGAAAATCATTTTCAAAAAAACAAACAAACACAGAAGTGCACTATTTTTTCTTTTTAGCACCTTATGTGGGTATGTCTTGAACTTCAGTCCTTAATTATTATTGTGGATACAGTCAGTCCTCCACATTCGCTGCAGGGTTAGGGGCTCAGGATGTCAGCAAAAGTAGAAATCCAAGAAGTATTTTAAAATAAGACATTTTTCACTAGAGAGAACACTGTTCTAGGAATCTCTAGGTCCTTCAGTGCTATTCTATGACCAAAGTCTGAGCATGACTCTTATGGTCAACTTCCACTGGAAACTGACTACAGAATCTCAATGGAGGATTTAGAGATTCCTAGGAAGATGTTCTCTCTGAAACTCTCTAAGTCCTCCAGCATGACTGAAGAAAGTCGATCATAAAGTCACTCTAGGACCTAGAGATTTCTAAACACCATAATCATCAAATCCATGAATAACCACTCTACGAAAGTCAAACCCACAAATGAAAAAGGTTGACAGTAATCACAACCCAGTCATTAGAGCTAAGAAAGGCCTTTGGGGAAGGATAAGGGGAGGTTGTGGGTGGGATTTTGGGGGAGGATTGTGTGTTTAAAAATGTATTTTAAATTGTATTTATTCTATTTCAACTGCATTTTAACCTGCTATGGTATAGTTCCTCCACAACTCTATAATGGGGTCTGAATTGAGGGGATTCAATGGCATTTTGTTATAACCACAGTTTCACCTAACCATAATCCAGCTGGGAACATATCTCCTGTGAATAAGGAGGTCTTAATGTATTTTTTCAACTCCTGGTGTCTAGACGGTCACCTACCATTAGTTGCAGCTAAGATACATATGATAAAGGATTTGAGAGAGAAAGGTAGTGTTGGGTGAGCTGTATTGAAGATGCTCTTTGCCCTGATAAACCCCCCTCCATCTGACAACAGACCAAATACCAGACGATAGGAATTGGGATCAGAGAAAGCTTTCTTTGAGCCAAAGCCCATCCACTTCAGCCATTCCAGTTGTTTTGCAAGGAAGAGATCACCTTTCCTACCCTGCGTGCAAGTTTCATCCTCAAAGCAGCCATGACAAAGAAGAAACAAGGCTGGAGATAATGCATCAAAGAGAGATATGTGACTTAGAAAGTCTGAAAGGAACAGAGGGATGATTTTCACTGGTTGCGTGAAGCTACTTTCAAATAGGTTTTATGAGGGCAGGTAAGTCCATAAGAAGAGCTGTGCCAGATGAGATCAAAGGCCTATCTAGGCCAGCGCTCTGTGCCCAAAAAGACACTCTCTGAAGTCTACAAGCAGGGCAATAAAACTCTCCTGTTCACATTCCCCAGCTTTTGGTATCAAAAACATACCGCCTCTGAGACTGGAGGCAAAACATATCATCCACAAGTATATTAAAATGGAAATCTTTGGAATATTTCCAGGTATGGTTTCAATCACTATTTTAGAAATCACCAGGTGAATTATCAATTTATTTGATTATAAACAAATGAATTCCCAATGTTTCTATTAGTCTCACTGAGAAACCTGTAAGGAAATGTATGACTAATTATCATCTACACTACTTTCCCTATGCACAGTCAAACGCTCCAAATCTAGGAGGAAGTTTGCTAAAAAGGTTACAAGGGGTGTTTATACAATTTACCCTCTCCTTTCAGGTGGATTGGGTTGCAGAACCCTAGCAAAAGTGAAAAAAAACTTAAGGAAAATAAAATTTTCCTCATTTCGGTAGGAATCCCTAGCTTCTCCAGCACAGTGTTGTTGTTCATTCGTTCAGTCGCTTCCGACTCTTCGTGACCTCATGGACCAGCCCATGCCAGAGCTCCCTGTCAACCGTCACCACCCCCAGCTCCTTCAAGGTCAAGTCAGTCGTTTCAAGGATACCATCCACCCATCTTGCCCTTGGTCAGCCCCTCTTTCTTTTTCCTTCCATTTTCCCCAGCATAATTGTCTTCTCCAAGCTTTCCTGTCTTCTCATGATGTGGCCAAAATACTCCATCTTGGCATCTAATATCCTTCCTTCCAATGAGGAGTCGGGCTTTATTTCCTGAAGTATGGACTGGTTGGATGTTCTTGTGGTCCAAGGCACTCTCCGAACTTTGCTCCAACACCACAGTTCAAAAGCATCTATCTTCCTTCACCCAGCACAGTACGTATGTTCAACTTTTGACCATACAGTCTTGACGGAGGAGCTTGGTCATGGAATTGCACTGCAAGACCAACAAACGCCTAGAGAAATGTTCTCTCTAAGAATCTCAGTGTCCTTCAGCTTGAACATATGGTCAGCATCTAGCCGAAATCAATCACAAAGTTGTTCTGGAGGACCTAGAGATTTCCTAGACAGAATATATTTATTAATCCAGAATTATCACATATACAAAAATCAAACTTGCAAATGTGGAGGGCTGACTGGGGTTAGACTGCACAATCACTCAAATGCCACTGAGATTTGAGGATCAAAAAACACCCCCCCCCCCCTTTTCACTTTCTGCAGTCCTCTTCTGTGATTTCGGAAAGCACTGCCTGTTGCCAAGGTGCTGTCTTCTGCTGCTATTTATTTTGATGGCTGGCTAGAAATGTTTCCATGGCAAGTTGTGCAGCTTTGCCCTATGGGTGGGTTTTTGGAAAGGAGGTAGAGCACAGGTGAAACTGGAATCAACGGATGAGAAAAAAAAACCAGATAAGGCGGAAGCTTTCAGACTAGTTGTAAGTGCTTACATCTGAACTGTATACCTAATAGCAGACAAGCCACAATATTTCAAAAGGAGGATGTTTCCCATCTAGCTCCATAAAGCAACAAGGCAACATCAGAAAGGGCAATGATTTTTGTTTTTACAAACATTTTGTCCAAATATTATAAATGCTAAAGGATTCAAAACAACGTTGAAACAAAAAAAGACCAAAAAAAAAACAGACACAGAGGGGCTGGAGCACGTGATAAGCTCTAAGAGATGGAAAATTACAATCACTTTCTGGGCCCATCTCCTCTGTTCCAAAATCAAAATCATTCATGTGTCATATATCATGTCATAAAGCCTTGAAATGAGAAGGAAGCACGTGTTCAGCAACTGGCTCCATGCTGAACACAGGACAGGATGGCAAAATGAAATATCTCCTTAAATCCTAAGGATTGTAAAGCAGCACTACTAAGTGCAAATGGCCCTTCTGGCAATCTTTGGGAGATTGCGGACCCCTTTGAGAAACTGACCATATATATATATATGTGTGTGTGTGTGTGTGTGTGTGTGTGTGTGTGAAAGAGAGATATTCGGAAAGTTAGGTTAACAGATTTTATTAAAATACAAAGAATGAATATATTTTAATAAAACTTACACGGATTGTAGAATAGGTATTACATTATTTTTCCACATAATCACCATTCAGTTCAATAATTTTGTCATCCATGAGAAGAATTTTTGATGCCTGTGTCATAGAAGTTTCCTGCTGCCATTTTCAGGCAGTTCATAACTTTGATTTTCACCTCGTTGTTTTTGGAAAAATGTTTTCCACCCAGGTGTTCCTTCAATTTAGTGAACAGTCACTGGGTGTGAGATCGAGGGCTGTGAGAGGGGTGGCTTAAAACATCCCAACCAAATTAAGTCAACCACTCTTGTGTTGCATGAGCAGTGTGCAGACGTGCATTGTCATGAAGGAGACAGACTCTCACCATCAGCATCTCACATTTGTTTTGGACGGCTCTGCGAAGTTTCTTCATAGAATCATAGAGTTGGAAGAGACCTCATGGACCATCCAGTCCAAACCCCTGCCAAGAAGCAGGAATATTGCATTCAAAGCACCCCTGACAGATGTCCATCCAGCCTCTGTTTAAAAACCTCCAAAGAAGGAGCCTCCACCACATTCCGGGGCAGAGAGTTCCACTGCTGAACGGCTCTCACAGTCAGGAAGTTCTTCCTCATGTTCAGATGGAATCTCCTTTCTTGTAGCCATTATTCTGCGTCCTAGTCATGGTCTCACAATATATTCCATACCCATTTTGTCACATGCTGTCTTCACATTATGCCCTCTCCATAAACTGAAATGATTTTGTGATGAATCGTAGCAACATTCATGCCCTTAGCATTTAGGTAGCATATTATAGCGTGAACTTTGTACTTGGGAGAGAAACACAATGAGGATGCTCATCTCTAACCTTCCACAATGCCAGTCGATGAGCTACTGTCGACTGGCACTACTCGTTCGCTTCTGCTTGTTTCCCGTTACACAACAATGATACCAACTTCCCCCCTGTGAAAATTCCCCACGAGAGCTACATGCTTTTAACCTTACTTTCTGGATAACCCTCGTGCAGGCATACAAAATTGTGCACACATTTTTATTGCATTGGAAAGTGATTTCCTTCATATTTGGCTAAGAACCAACTAAGAAAATACAATGAACATTTGAAAAGGGTAATCGAAGAGGAAAGTTATCATTTTATGCCTCCAAGTCAAGGATGCCTAGGACTCACAGACACCCAATCAATTTTCTGAAATTGTGATCTGAGTTTGGAATTCAATTAGGGGCAGAGCTACTTCTATTGCTACTCTCAGAATCTCCCAGTCAGCATTGGCCATTCTTGCTGCTGGATACTAGGAGTTGTATCCATTTTAACCCAAGTTTTTTTTCACCTGGAGAAATACATCTGCTGTGCTTCGGTTTTAGCTCTCAATGCATTTTCAATCATTTGACATTTTCTAATGTTTAATTCTATTTTAATATATGCATATTTTTGGATTTTAAATTGTATCAAATTACTTTTATTGTAAGCCACTTTGAGTTTCCTTTGTGGAGAAAAAAATGGGATAATAATAATAATAATAATAATAATAATAATAATTTGCTAAGATAAATTAACTTGGAGAAACAACCACCTTGCGTTTCTGCGAAAATTGGGACTCTCATTAAAGGGCAAAATATGAGGCTAATTATTATTATTATTATTTCATTTACTTATACCCCGCCCTTCTCACCCCGGGGGGGGGACTCAGGGCGGCTTACAGAGGAGGCATTATTAAATGCCTAACAATTGACAGTAATACAAATACAAAAAGCAATAAGCCATTCAACAATTAGAATTAAAACATCAGCGCATAATAAAATATTAAGACAGTCTCATGCTCGGGTACAGAGTCCATATATCCATTCCACTCCATTGTCCTTGTCGTCAGATCCTTAATTTAACTGCCAGCGAGTCCAAATGCTTGGTCCCAGACCCAGGTCTTTAGTTTTTTCCTGAATGCCAGGAGGGAGGTCGCCGATCTAATCTCCCCCGGGAGTGAGTTCCACAGGTGGGGGGCCACCACCGAGAAGGCCCTGCTCCTCGTCCCCGCCAACCTCACTTGTGAGAGTGGCGGGGTCGAGAGCAGGGCCTCCCCAGAAGATCTTAAGCTTCGAGGTGGGATGTAGAGGGAGATCCGTTCGGACAAATACACTGGGCCGGAACCGTATAGGGTTTTGTAGGTCAAAACCAGCACTTTGAATTGTGCTCGGAATTGGATCGGCAGCCAGTGGAGCTGGTGCAACAGGGGGGTGGTATGCTCCCTGTACGCTGCTCCGGTGAGCAATCTGGCTGCTTCTCGCTGGACTAGTTGCAGTTTCCGAGCAGTCTTCAAAGGCAACCCCACGTAGAGTGCGTTGCAGTAATCTAACCGGGATGTGACAAGAGCGTGGACCACCGAGGGCCAGATAAGCCCTCATCCCTGCCTTGTACTCAGCTCCTCAAATGATCTGTCTCATTTGCACCCCTGGCTCTGTTAACTGATGGATTCTGGGAACTGTAGTCCAAGCAAGTAACTTTACCAATCTTGCCTACAAGCTATGAAAGGAAGGCCTGATGAAAGTAAGAGAGGAACTAACAGATGGCGGCGAAGGGGGGGGGGTGTCATAGCTCCAGGGGAGAATACATGTTTGGCATGCAAGAGATCCCAGGTTGAATCCTTGGCATCTCAACACTAAAGGTATAAGGCAGCAGGTGATAGGAAAAACCCACCACCAGAGAGCAAGGAGAGCTGGAGACTGTGTTAGGAGCAAATACTGCAAAAAGGACAAAAATCAGAACGATCTGGTGTAAGGCAGCTTCCCACATTGCTGTGACAGGCAGAACTAACAAGAGTTTCCAGCTCTTGCCTGGAGGTAAAACATAGGCTTTTCCGCTGGAACTGTCCCAATCTACAAAACGGGAACAAGGACAATGTGCCTCTCACATCCCTGTCATCTTTTGATTATTGTAAGGATCCCTGAGATCTCTTTTGATATGCTAAAACATCCGAAAGGCTCAGAACCTTCCCCTGGCATTCCCTTATCACCGCTTACTTCACCAGGGTTCCTTGAAGCAACGGGTAACTGTTTATAAACACTTTAAAAACATTAATAATATAATGATATACTTTATTTATATTCCACTCTATCTCCCTGAGGGGACTCAGAGTGGATTACAGAATACATATTCAGCAAACATTCAATGCTGTTATACAATTAAAAAAGACAGACAGTACATAGACAGAGGCAAGGTTTTCCTCTTTTTCATCTCTGATATCTGGAGGCTGTGCTCAACTCCGGCCATGGGGAGGTGCTGTAGTTCGATTTTTCCATGCCAAAGTGTCTGTGGACACCTTCCTGATCGAATTGCTGGCATGGCTTCAAGGCGCCTATTACCTCCCCCCTGCCTCCCGAAAGCAGTACCTATTGATCTACTCACATTGCTGTTTTCAAACTGCTAGGTAAGCAGAAGCTAGGGCTGAATTAAGAGCTCACCCAGACCCGCGACTTTGAACTGCCAACCTTCTGGTAGGCAAGATTTTCTGTAGCTGGCAGTTTAACTCACTGTATTAACCAAAACCTCTATATACTTTTATATAAGTCATGTATAAGTCGATGCAAGTGTCGAGACGAAAAATACAGATTTCAATATTACCTGTGTATAAGTCTACGGTCATTTAGCTACGGAATGGCCTGCCTGAAGAGAGCCGACAGCTAACCGCCTTGAGTTGCCGATTGGCTGAGAAAGGTGGTATACAATACAGTAAATAATAAATAAATAAATAAATAAAGCAGCTGTCAACATTTAAGTCACCATTGAAGACCCATCTCTTCCGGCAGCCTATTCAGTCAATTTTAAGTTGTGGATTTTCTTCTCGGCGGTGGCCCCTTGGCTGTGGAATGCCCTCCCTATAGATATTAGATCAGCAACCTCCCTTTTAACATTCCAGAAAAAAGTCAAGATGTGGCTTTTTGAACAAGTGTTTCCAAATGCAGAATAGTGACATAGGAAAATGGAACGACGATGAGACTGGACAACGTGTTTAACAAGGGGACACTAAATTTATATTTTATTGATATGTTTAATTTTTATTATATGTTATGTTTTTAATTGTATTTATGGTATTGTAAGAATTGAATTTTACCCTGTTAACTGCCTTGAGTCACCTACGGGCTGAGAAAGGCGGTATTAAGATGCTCCCGGAAACATCCACCCCAACTCAGCAAGGATAATGTCGAGGAATACAAGATGATGTCTGTTTAAATAAATAAAGAATAAAGAAATTATATATATATATATATATATATATATATATATATATATAATTAGAATAAAGAATAAAGAAATTATATATATATATATATATATATATATATATATATATATATATTGTAAGTAGCTTTGAGTCCCCTTCGGGTGAGAAGGGCAGCATATAAATGCCATAAATAGATAAATAAATAAATTTGTATTATTAATTATTTGTATTAATAATAATGTGTATTATTATTATTATTATTATTATTCTACAGAGAGAGGAAAAGACTAATGCTGTTTCAAGGGGCCAACTGCCCCTGGTCATTGTTGCCAATTCTCTGCCCAGGAATTCAAAAAAATAGGTGCTTCTTTTAGCTTATCCTGCAATGAGCGAAGTTCTTGCCTTTCTCTACCCTACTCGGAAAAAAAAATCCTTTTTTTTTTTTTTTTGGCAAAGAGTCAAGTTACAGTATTTACACTGACCCATGGATAGGTTGACCCAGATTTCTGGGTAGTTTTTTTTACTACATTAAAAAACCTATACATGAGTATATACACTGTAAAATTAACGAGAATCAAACTCTTATTTTAAATAACACACACAGAGTTTTCAGAGCAGACAGTTCACAGGATCCCCCGGGGAACATGGTCAGGCGAGTCTGGGAGCATGTGCAAAAATAGAGAGATGGGGAGAAATAGGGAAAGAAAGAGAAGCAACTTTTTCAAAACTACAGCGTTAAAGATGGTGTCTGACCACATTGTCAAGAAGAAACAAAACAGGAGGGCAGCGGGTCCTTAATACCCAATGAGGTTTGGTTCCAGTATTCCCTGTGGATTCCAATATCTGTGGATACTCAAGTCGCATTATATACAATGGTGTAGTACAAAGGTTTTCCTACTATAAAGCTTTGAGTTTGGGATATTAAAAAAATATTTTCAAACAGTGTATGGAATGAACTGTAGATACAGAAGCTATGTACTCTTCTTGCTTTTGTTTTCAGTTGATCTTCAATCTTTTTAGGCTGGAAAGTAAAACTATCAAATTTAGGGCCCAAAAGAAAAAAAATAATCCCTCAATGAAACAATTCATTTTGCAGGGTGAGGATGTAGAGGACATGCTAAAGCAGCGTTTCTCAACCTGGGTTTCGGGACTTCTGAGGAGGGGGTCACAGGGGTCTCCAAAGACGATCAGAAAACACATATTTCTGATGGTCTTAAGAATCCCTTTGCTAGAGAAGGCTGAAGATATCTCTGCCTGTCTTCCTTTTTGGAAACAGAGGGTGAATCTTCCCACCAAAAGGCCTCCTCCTGCTGTGATAGCCTGGCCTCTCAGCCAAGGGGAAGGCTGTTTCTGAGACTCCAAGCGGGGAGGGAAGAGCAGGCATGGTGTGCATGCATGGGCAAGGGAGAACATGCGAGGCTGGAGGGAGGCTCACACCAGCAGGGGAGAAAGTAGCAGCAGGGGAGGAGGAGCAGCAGCGAAACAGCTTACGTAATTTGTAACACTATTTATTAGAAAAAAAGTCAGTTTTTCCTTTTGTTTTTTATTAATGTTCCCATTAGAAAATGCATAAGGATGTGGGTGAACTACAACTCCCAAAATCATGGGTCAGTCCTCCCCAAATCCCACCAATATTCGCAGTTGGCCATGTTGGATCCAATCAGTCCATACTTCAGGAAATAAAGCCTGACTGCTCATTGAAGGGAAGGATATTAGAGGCAAAGATGAAGTATTTTGGCCACATCATGAGAAGACAGGAAAGCTTAGAGAAGACAATGATGCTTGGGAAAATGGAAGAAAAAAGGAAGAGGGGGCGAGCAAGGGCAACATGGATGGATGGCATCCTTCAAGTGACTGGCTTGACTCTGAAGGAGCTGGGGGTGGTGATGACCAACATGGAGCTTTGGCATGGGCTGATCCAGGAGGTCACGAAGAATCAGAAGCGACTGAACGAATAAACAACAATGAACTACATCTCCCCTAAATCATTGTCAATTCCTCCAAAATCCCTCCAGTATTCTCTGCTGGTCATGGGGGTTCTGTGTTGGAAGTTTGGCCCAATTGTATCATTGGTGGGGTTCAGAAGACTCTTTGATTGTAGGTGAATTATAAATCCCAGCAACTACAACTCCGAAATGTCAAGGTCTGTTTTCCCCAAAATTAGTTATGAAGTAGAAACGAAAATAATTTTATGGTTGGGGGTCACCACAACATAAGGAACTGTATTAAGGGGCCGCGACATTATGAAGGTTGAGAACCACTGTTGTAACAAAGGTTGGTGAAAAGGAGATGGGAAAGCTTTCTCCCCACCCTTTTGTTAGAAGAAAGTCGCAAAGGTAGTAAGTGCCTTACAGAGATTGCACTACATTGCTTGCATTAGTCAGTTACCCCCGTTGCAAACGGAGGCTAAGGCTTCTGGGAAGAGAGTAATGACTTAAGCCAGCAGAAGATCTGGTTGGGAACAGAGAGAGAGAGAGAAGGAATAGTCTGTTCAGCCAAGTCTTTCAATTCCCTGTGTCCTCCCTGCCCCCTTCCAAAACGGCACCGACGCAAGAGACAGCTGCAGCTTATAAGGAATGTAAGAGGCCCAGCCAGGGACTCCGGGGAGGGAAACCAAGCCTTATATGGCCACGGAGGCAGAATCAAATTTTTATCAATGAGCCTGAGCACAGAGACGCCCAAGGAGAGATAACAGGGAAAAACAGAGCTGTCCCGGAATGGAAGGAGGATGGCATCTGTCACTCCCGATCCGGCACAGGACCCCATCCATCACAGGAATGTCTCCGAAGCAAGACCAGGCACAGAATGATATGGTCCTGCTTCGGCACCGGACAAGCATAACCATTGGAGTCCTAGAGAAGGGGAGCGGGGATGGAGAGAGGGGGAAATCGCCCAGTGAGCAAAACGCCACCTGGATCCAAACAAATCTTGAATCCGGTCTGAGTCCCTCTATGGAGGCTGAGAAGATAGGGATATAAATGTTTTAAATAAATAAATGAAAGCACACCCGGCTAGCCATTCTTCCTTCTCCCAAAAGACTTCGTTTATCAAAGCTGGATAAAAGATCCTGATGCCCACCAAAGCCTTTCATGCAAAGAGATGCCTCATGCTCAGAGGTTGCTGTGTGCCTTCAAGTCATTTCTGATTTATGGCACAGTTATCACACAGAGCTTCCTGGCAAGATTTGTTTAGAGTTTGCAGTTGCCTCAGGAGGAGCCTCCGGTGACACAATGGGTTAAACTCTTGTGCTGACAGGTTGGTGGTTCGAATCCAGGGAGCGGGGTGAGCTCCCATCTGTCAGCTCCAGCTTCTCATGCAGAGACATGATAGAAGCCTCCTATAGGGTGGTAAAAACATCAAACATCAGGGCGTACCCTGGGCAATGTCCTTGCAGATGGCCAATTCTCTCACACCAGAAGCGACTTGTAGTTTCTCAAGTCGCTCCTGACACATACACAAAAAAAGTTGCCTCAGGCTGAGAAAGTGTGACTTCCCCAAGGCCACCAGGTGCATTTTCACAGCCAAGCGGAGATTCAGACCCTGGTCTCCAGAGTCACACTCCAAAGCTCAAAGCACCAAACTACATTGACTCACCAACACTGCTGGACAAATGGTCACCATCACTATAAGAATCTACTGGTGGAAGCAGAAGTAGTTGTAGTTCCTAATTCACATACAGCACACCTTTTTCTAAACCTGGGTTTCAATACAACTAGCAAAAGTTAAGCAAAATGCATACAGAAACATACAAAGTTCCTCGTCTTTGGCTTAGAGAGCTGTGTATGTTCAACCTGGAGAAGGTAAGGTTAAGAGGTGACATGATAGCCATGTTCAAATATTTGAAAGGTTGTCATATTGAAGATGGAGCAGGCTTGTTTTCTGGTGCTCCAGAGACAAGACAGGAAGCAATGGATTCAGACCACAGAAAAAGAGATTAGGAAGAACTTCCTGGCGATAAGAGCTGTTCAACAGTTGGATATAATGCCTCACTGTGATGGAGTCTACTTCTCTGGAAGTCAACAAACAGTGCCTGGATGGTCATCTTTGGGGAGTGCTTTGATGGTGCCTTCCTGCTTGGCAGGGAACTGGACTGGATGTCTTTTGTGGTCTCTTTCCAACTCTAGTATTCTATGATCCTGTTACTGCTAGCATACACTTAAACTATCAAGACCATGACATCTCAGCAACGGTTCCCTGGAACCCAGATTTTCACACGAAGGTCATTAGGCATTCTGTGAGAGATCATGACCTTGGGGACAGAGGATAACTTTTTTTCCCTCTGCTAATATCCTTTTTATACAAGTCCCCTGAGACTAAATGGACTCTTCTAGAGCAGAAATACTAATCTAGACTAGGTATTCTTAATTTTTCCCCACTTGTGACCCCTTTTGGTTCAATCAATTTTTATGTTGAGTCCAGAAATGTAGGTACCGTATATACCCGAGTATAAGCCAACCTGAATATAAGCAGAGACACCTAATTTTACCACAAAAAACTGGGAAAATGTATTGACTCGAGTATCAGCCAAAGGTGGGAAATGCAACAGCTACTGGCAAATTTGAAAAAAAAAGATACCAATACAATTACATTAATTGAGAAATCAGTAGGTTAAATGTTTTTGAATATTTACATAAAACTATAATTTAAGATAAGACTGTCCAACTCTGATTAAACCATTATTCTAACCTTCTTCAACGTAAATGTACTTACGTATCCTTCCAATAATAATAAAGAGAGTAATAAAATAATAAATGTAATAATAAAAATAGAGTAAAATAATAAATATAATAATAAATAAGAGAAAAATAATAAATGTAATAATAAATAGAGAAAATAATAAATGTAATAAAAACAATAGAGTAAAATAAAGTAAATACAATAATAATAATAAATAGAGTGAAATAATACATGTAATAAAAGTAAGAATAACAACTGAGTAAAATAATAAATAACTTTGACTCAAGTATGAGCCATGGGGGGCTTTTTCAGCCTAAAAATGGCTGAAAAACCCGGCTTATATTTAAGTATATATGGTATATAAAATAGGTATAAAAATCAAACATTAAGTGATAATAAATTAGCATTTGCAAGGCCTGCTAGAGAGACTGCTTTTCCTTTATGCGGAGTAAAACTGGAGCATTTTCTGCAGAGTACACTGTAAACACTGTGCATTGCTACTAACAGATTTATGTAAATCAGTGGCATTCAGAAACCTTTTAATGTTACCCATTTTGGAGGGGGGGGGATCCCAACACTGAGCTAGGGGGCCCTATTTGGGGCCAGGACCCACAGTTTAAGAAGTAATGATCTAGGCAAGGAAAACCATTTGAAACAAATCAACAAAAAATTCCCAAAAAATCAGAACAATATTGAAAGTCTCTGCAGACAATTCTTAAAGACCTACTAGAACAGGAGTATTGATAGTCACTAGCAGAAGGAGAATGAAGTAAAAGCCATCCTGACTTTGCTTTGGAAAATATTACAAAGCCTGGGAGCTGCCACCGAAAAAGGTCATCCTCCATTTTCCATTCAGGCAGATTTCTGAAAGCTGAAAGGTTTATAGAAAGGCCTATTGTCCCCCAAACTCAAAACAACTCATATACGAAGATACTGTACTATACAAATCATACAGCACAAAAGGGAACCCACACTAGTGACTATATAAAAGAGATTTGCAACCCTTGTGCCCTCATCAGTGAACTTACATACAACCTCACCCAACTTCTATCTATCTATCCCCTTAGCTCTTATTTATACAGCTGAAGCATCAGAAGATTGGTATTGCTTTGAGAATTGACTTGAATCATGCAGGCCTGTAAGAGGATTGAGTGATACTGATATGCCACTGTTCCACAACAAGAAAAGAGCCAATATAGTTTATTATTGTACCACACAGAGACTAAGGACTTTCAAGCTGGGAGCAATACAATAGGCGGTAGAATGTCACAGTGCACAACACCTACCTATTCCTTCCTGAAATCCATCAAAATAATCTCAGCAAGCCTGCCACAGACAGAATCATGGAGGCAAGGAGAAGATTTACCTTTGTTTCTCCACTGCTATCCGATTCGGACACCTGGTAAGTGAGGTCTGTCTCCTCAAAGCCCGTTGCGCTCATGCGCTGATCCGTGGTCGGGTCCGACCGAGGAGGGGAGTCGGGAGAGTTCAAGCATGTCTGGATCAGTGCTTTCCCCGTCTCGCTGGTGATCATAGGTTGCAGCTTCCGTGTGGCAAACGTGTATACGTGGCCCGTCTCACTGGCCACGAGCAACAATACTTGCGTCCCCGTTAGGGTGGAAAGTTCATAGGCCTGCAGGGTAGCATCAAAGAGAGGCAGAAAGAGGGGAAAAGAGAGCAACAGTTAGGCACAGGTCATTTACACATCCCACACTGAAGAACACAACTCAAAACATCAGACAATGTTTCCATGAGGGTCCCACCGAGTTCTTCCTTTGTCATGTCTTAAGTTTGGTTCTAAATTCACTTATGAAAAACAAAATCATGAAAAGTTCAAATCCAGTTGTGGGAATTTTTAGCTATAGTCCAAAAAAGGGGGCAACTTATGCAAGTTCTACAAATTAATGCAAACACTCAAGGAGTCCTGGTCAAACTAGTACCCTAATTTGCTCTCCAAACACATTTCCTGTAAAAGAAGATCCACTCCTGGTGGTCTTAAGATTTGGACAGATTGATATAAGAAGAGACAGTCTTTCACATACAGGGAAATATCCTTCCCAAACTGTCATTCTGCATGTTACCCAACAATTCCCTTTATCCTTAGTCAGGAAAATCATGCAAAGACAATTATAGGTAAAAGGTAAAGGTTTTCCCCTGACATTAAGTCCAGTCGTGTCCAACACTGGGGTGTGGTGCCCATCTCCATTTCTAAGCCGAAAAGCTGGTGTTTTCCATAGACACCTCCAAGGTCATGTGGCCAGCATGACTGCATGGAGCACCGATACCTTCCCACCGGAGCAGTACCTATTGATCTACTCACATTTGCATGTTTTCGAACTGCTAGGTTGGCAGAAGCTGGGGCTGACAGCGGAAGCTCACGCCGCTCCCCGGATTCAAACCTGCGACCTTTCGGTCAACAAGCTCAGTAGTTCAGTGCTTTAACCCACTGCGCCACAGGGGGCTCCCAAAGACAATTATACAAAACCTTAAAAACTGTGGCATAGATACCAAGAACTGGGAAGCCCTGGCCCTTGAGCATCCCAACTGGTGGTCAGCTATGACCATCAGTGCTGCAGAATTCAAAGAAGAACGAATGGAGAGAGAAAAGGAGAAATGTGCCAAGAGGTAGGCGTGTCAAGCCAACCCTGACCGGGACCGCCTTCCACCTGGAAACTGATACCCTCACCGTGGAAAAAGATGCGGATCAAGAATAGGGTTCCACAGTCATCTACATATCCACTGCCAAGACACTACACTTGGAAGGCCATCATAATCAAACAAAAATAAATTGTCTAAGTAAGTAACAAAAGTTCATTTTAAAGGTGTAATTGAAAGGGACAATGGCACATGCCATGAAAGGGAGTCACATATGGCAGGGACCCTTACCAGGAAAGACCTGTCATTCATACTCAATATAACTTGCCTTTAAGACAGCAAGGTGAGTATATCCATCTTATCCAATTTGATATCTTCCAGCTCAGTTGAACTACAATAACCAACATCCCCAAAAGCAATGCAGGTTGTGATTTAACACCTCTAAAGGATGCCAGGTTGGAGTAAGGCCTCCAATGTGTACAGGTGGAGTATTCCTTAGCCAAACAGTTTGGAACCAGAAGTGTTTTGGATCTGGGATTTTAAAAACATTTTGGAATATGGTATTTGCATACACATAAATAGGGCTGTGGTGGCACAATGGGTTAAACCAGTGGTTCCCAACCTTTTTTTGGCCAGGGACCACTTTGACAAGGAACTACTTGACCAGGGACCACTTTGACCAGGGACCACTCTCCAACATTAGTACCAAAAGGGTTATGAATCAGTTTTTGGTCAACTTTAGATCCGGTTTGGGGTGCTGATTCAGAAAATTGCATTGGATTGACCACATCAGCTCTAGTTTCTGATACAGAACATATGCCATGGTCAGCGACAGGGAAGAAGTGGCAGGCAGCATGAAAAGAGCAAAAATAAAATACGTAAAATAAATAAAGAGGAAGGATGCTCGCGAACCAGATTTTCATCCTTGCGGCCCACTGGTGGTCTGTGGCTGACTGATTAAGAACCACCAGGTTAAACCTTTGTGCTGGCTGAACTGCTGACCTGAAGGTCGGCAGTTCGAATCCGCGAGACAGGGTGAGCTCTCGTCTGTCAGCTCCAGCTTCCCATACAGGGACATGAGAAAAGCCTCCCACAGGATGGTAACACATCTGGGAGTCCCCTGGGCAACGTCTCTGCAGACGGCCAATTCTCTCACACCAGAAGCTACTTGTAGTTTCTCAAGTCTTTTCTGACATGATAAAAAATATAAATGAGATATCTTGAAGATAGGATCCAAATCAAAACACCAATTTCATTTGTATTTACCTTATAAGCACAGCCTGAAGCTGTGCTTTTAAGGTAAATACAATATTTTATTTACCCACAATATTTTCAGTAATGCTATGCACGAAACAAAGTGTACACTGAACCATCAGAAAACAAACTATCTCAATTTTGGACAATTTCTGGAGCATTTTAATTTTCCAGGTACACAACATGTTTTGTTAAATACATGGTACTGGAAAATTATTTTCTGATTATGATATTATAATGTAGAGTGAAAATTCAGGACAATGTTTGACATTTGGGCATGTTTGGCTCCATTCCATCACAGTCCGTTCCAATCAAAACGAAACACTCTGGTAAACCAGAACTGTCATCAAAATGACAACAACATATTTACCCTGCAACAGGGTTCAAGGGGGAGGGAAAACTTAAAAATAGCGAGTACATTGCACTGTGAAGACAGAGTGATGATAGGGCAACCTGGGAGAAGACGAGAGAGGACACAGCCTTAAGATAAAAAATGACCCCCTACTTCTCGTGAGCCAGAAGTGTAGCCTCCAAGTCTAAAAGCTTTAGATTCTGCCAAGGAAGGTATAAATAAACCCCGTTTAGCCACATTTCCCAGATGCCACACTTCTTATCAGCCATTTGCCAAATGGGTTTCTCCCTCTTTATCTGCAGCACTTGTGACACTCTCCGCTCTTGCCGCTTTAGCTTTAAAATGAAACCAAAGTGCTGAATACTTCACAAACTTTTAAACCTTTGGCCCGAATTTTGGGAAAGGAACATTTTTTGTATTACACTTCCTAGAGTCCCCCACTTAGTATGGTCAGTGGTCCTTTCCTAACCACAATTTCTTCAAAACTCTGCCTCTCTTAACAATGCAAAACGCAGAGGACTTGCAAGTGGGGGCCCTTTTGGAATACAGTTGGCCCTCCGCATTTTTGCAGTTTTCACTTTTACGAAATTGCAGTTTGGATTAATATGTATCTTGTCTTCCAGGCAAGTCTAAGGACAAAGTGTGCCTGAGTCATGCTGGAGACACTAGAAATTCCTAGAGAGAAAACTTCTCTAGGAATCTGTATGTTCTCCAGTGCATTTCTAAGGTCAATTTCCACTGGAAGCAGACCCTAGATTTGTGATACAGTACCTAAAGATTCCTAGGGAGTTGCTGTCTCAGGTTTTTAAAAAGTGGGGGGGGGGGGGGTATAAATGCCACAGGAGACAGTGTAGACATGAGAATCTATATAAATAAAAATGTAATGTTCTGGGTTGTTGAAGTTTTTTTGGGCTATATGAGCCATGTTCTAGAAGCATTCTTTCCTGATGTTTCACTTGCATCTATGGCAAGCATCCTCAGAGGTTGCCATAGATGCAGGCGAAACATCAGGAGAGAATGCATCTAGAAAATGGCCATATAGCCCGAAAAAACCTACAACAACCCAGTGATTCCAGCCATGAAAGCCTTCAACAATACATGAAAACCATGTTTCAAGATGTAAAGGGGTGTCTCATTGAGAAGGAGAAGGGGGAAAACTGACTTTCTGCTGCTCTAGAGACCAGAGCACAAGTGAGCAATGAGTTAAATGGCATGGCCATACAGCCCGAAAAATCTACAACAACTCGGCAGGGAAAGATATTCAATAGAAAATATTAGAAAGAACTTCCTGAGAGTAAGAGCTGTTGGAGAGTGGCATAGGCTGCCTGGGAGTGTGGTGGAGTCTCCTTCTCTGGAGGCTTTCCCACAGATGCTGTCTATTGAGAGTGCTTTGATTGTGCCTTCTTGCATGGCAGGGGGTTGGACTGGATGGCCCTTGGGGGTCTCTTTCAGCTGTAGGATTCTATATCAGGAGAAAGCAATATGGCTCTAACGGATACACTTTCTCTCTCCCATCCACCATCTCATCCTGACCAATGCTAACCCTTTTGGGATCCAAACATTTCCCATCTTCACTTTCTGCCTCCGAAATAAAGGAAAGGGAGGAAAGGGCAGGAAGGGGGCTTGGGGATATCCCCTTCCTCCCAGCGCTCCCACCCATGCAGCCCCCAAGTTTGTCCATGCAGAACACTATCAGCCATTCCAAAGCAAAACAAACAACACTCTCAATATTTTGACAGATGGGAGACACTTGGAGACTCTCTTAAAAGGGACTCTATACGAATTTGTCAACAAGCGACTATAATGAAGTTCTAATACGGTATTTGATCGACTACAAGGCAAGCCATTCATCAAATATATAGTGAACTATTAACACTTGCGATCAAAAGTATAGTAGTGCCATCAGAAAAGATGGTCCCATGCCATTATTCTGTTTGGCAATCCCAACTATGGAATATCTGTTCGTCCACTATTTAATTCCTCCATGTCATGTACATTGTTTACACTTCGATGATGTCTCCTCCTTTCTCCCTCTTTTCTTAAAATAAAGAACATCAGATTTTGATAAATCTGGAATCAAGTTCTTTACATGACGATGAAAATAATGCTGATGACTGGTGTACCAACACTGTAATAAACACAACTGCTTTTACCATTTCCTAATATGGTAAAGATACATCAAGAAAAGAACTGGTGTACATCCAAGCTAGATAATTGCTCCAATAAATGAACATAAAGTAACATTCAGTCTCACAGAACAACACAATTATGCTTGGTTCTATTCATTTTGGGAATAATCATGGTCAATGTATTACAGCAGTCTTACGTGTTCCTTCCTTCCTTTAGGAAACAGTTGAATAAATGGCAATCTTCATGGAAACAGGCAGCATTGGCTGAGACCTTCTTCAGTGCAAACATGCAAGGAGACAGCTGGCCTTTAAAAGCTTTAACTCACTGGGACCGGACAAGTCCCAATTAATTGTGCCCAATTTTAGCATTTTTATGTGACTGTTTAAGTTAGAACGTGGCTTAATGGTATATATTCCTTTGCCATTTAAAAACATGCTTTTTCCTTTACAACTCAGCTTTTAAAACTGGGTAATAGATGTATGATTATATGTGTCATACACAGATATTCCTCCTCCTTCAAGCTTACCGTCCAGAGAAATATAGTACACGCTCTGGTCACATCCCGCCTTGACTACTGCAACGCTCTCTACGTGGGGCTGCCCTTGAAGACGGCCCGGAAGCTCCAGTTAGTCCAGCGCGCGGCAGCCATGTTACTAACAGGAGCGGGACGCAGGGAGCACACAACGCCCTTGTTGTTCCAGCTCCACTGGCTGCCGATCTGCTACCGGGCCCAATTCAAGGTACTGGTGTTGGCCTACAAAGCCCTAAACGGTTCCGGCCCAAAATACCTATCTGACCGCATCTCGGCCTATGAGCCCACGAGGACCTTGAGATCGTCTGGGGAGGCCCTTCTCTCGATCCCGCCTGCCTCACATGCACGCCTGGCAAGGACGAGGGATAGGGCCTTCTCGGTGGTGGCCCCCCGGCTGTGGAACACCCTCCCTGTAGACATCAGACAGGCGCCCTCCCTTATGACATTCCGCAAGAGCCTAAAGACGTGGTTGTTTGAGAAGGCATTTGACTAAGTGCTACAACAAATTGGCAATGATGAGTGGAACGGAATATGGATAACGAGATTGGATTGTGATTCTATGATGAGACGTCGCGAATGATTTAGTGTAATGGTATTATTAATAGCGATGTTGTTATTGTTGTTTATGATATTGCTTTCATCGTAAATTGTCTTTTTATATGTTGTACACAGCCGTGAGTCGCCCTAGGGCTGAGAACGGCGGTCAACAAATGCAGTAAATAAATAAATAAATAAATAAATAAATAAATAACACTCTAGCCAGGCAACAATGTCCAAGCTAGAACCGTCCAGACATTTTTACCCACCTATCTTGATCAATAGTAAGGGATTATGGGAATCAGAGTTCAAAATATCTGTAGGAAAAGAGGTATCTGGTCCCCGAGACAAGCTATATAGAAGGAATGGGCAAACTTGGACCCTCCAAGTGTTTTGGATTTTAACTCCCACAATTCCTAACAGCCTCAGGCCCTTTCCTTTCCCTGCACAGCTGCTTAAGTCAAGTTACATACTCTCAGCCCCACAAAACCCCATCATAGATTCACCTTAGAATGTCATATTCAGCTATGTCGAATCATAGAGTTGAAAGAGACCACATGCACCATTGAGTCCAACCCACTGCCCTGCAGGAAAAGCACAATCAAAGCACCCTGACAGATAGCCATCCAGCCTGATTAAAAGTCTCCAAGGAAGGAGCTTCACCACATTCTGAGGCAGAAAGTTCCATCGCTGAACAGCTCTTACAGGCAGGAAGTTCTTCCTAGTGTCCAGGTGGAATCTCCTTTCCTGTAATTAAAACCCAAGGCTCTGAGTCCTAGCTTCCAGGGCAGCAGAAAACAAACCTGCTCCCTCTTCTTTATGACAACAGCCTTTCAAATCTCCACTGGCCATAAAGTACTGGGGATTTGGGGTGTAGTAGTCCCTGAAGATTTTGGGGGTGGTAGTTCCTCCAGGTATTTTGGATTTCAACTCCCACAACTCCTAACAGCCCCATTTTAAGTGTTTGATGTGGAAAAGAAAAGGGCCTGATGCTGTTAGGAATTGTGGGAGTTGAAGTCCAAAACACCTGGAGGGCCCAAGTTTGCCAATGCCTGTTCTAGTAGGTGCCAAGGTCAATATTCATCATTGCTAGGTAAGGACACAAATAAATTCCTGCAAGGGAACTGTGGAAAGCTGCATAGGTACCATCTACACTGCTGTATAATCCAGTTTTAAAATCCAGATTATCTGATTTGAACGGGATTATATGGCAATGTAGGCTCATATAATCCAGTTCAAAGCAGATAATCTGGATTCAGAAACTGGATTATATGTCATGTAGATCCAGCCATAGACAAGACTAAACTAGACAAACCAACACTAAGGGCCCTTCCAGACAGGCCCTATATCCCAGGATCTGATTCCAGGTTTTCTGTTTATCCCAGATTACCTAGCGGTACGAACTGATATAATTCAGTTTAAAGAAGAAAACCTGAGATCAGATCCTGGGATATAGGGCCTGTGTGGAAGGGTGCCAAGGGTGCATCTATGCCAGGCATGGGTAAACTTTGGCCCTCCAGATGTTTTGGACTTTAACTCCCACAACTCCTAACAGCCTGTTGGCTGTTAGGAATTGTGGGAGTTGAAGTACAAAACACCTGGAGGGCCAAAATTTGCTCATGCCTGATCTACACTGTAGAAAGTAATGACACCACTTAACTTACCTTCCATGGTTCAATGTTGTGGAATCACAAAAGTTGTAACTTGGTGACCAGCACTCTTTGACAGAGAAGGATAAAGACTTTGTAAAACTACAACTCCCATAATTCCACAGACTGAGTCATGGCACTTTAAAATGTTGTCAACTCCAATTCTACAATGTAGATGCACCTTAAGACAACTTTCACACAATGCTATAGCGTTAACATTTTATTTCCAAACGTACAGTTCTGACCTAGGCTTGATTTTCTAACCCACAAGCCAGACACTTCAGGAAGAACGCAGGGAAAGAGGAGTTTAATCAGCTGTTTGGCTGTGTTTATAAATATCCACACATAGGCACTCGTCTCAGCCCTAACATACTGTCTCCTTGCCATTCAGCGAGCTATGAGAAAAATGCCACCCCATCACACTGGCAGGAGCACAAGATGGTGCCAATGTGTACAGTCAAGAAGGTTATAGTGCCAAGACTTCCTCTTACTCATTCCTCTTCCCATCCAGGGAACGGATGTGCAGAATAGTATATTATCACCTTGATCTTGGCACACTCACTACAATATATATACCCAGGGTTTTGTTTGATATGTCCTTATTGACAACTGATTCCTTCTAAAGTGCAGGCTCGGATTACATGGTAGGGAGTGAAGTTACTTTGCACATGCTCAGAAACCTGGTCCAGATCCAACTGCCTAGCATATGGGTGGCAATCAGATGGCATATGGGACATATGCAGCTAGGGGGGTTTCAGTGTGACCCCTAAAAGCTCAATTGATCTCCCAAATCATCCCCCAAAATATAAAATGCAGCCAGAACTATTTTCAGCATCTCTAGAAATCTCTAGGCCTTCCAGTGCTGCTCAATGGTCAATCGCTAGCAGAAGGTTGACCATAGAAATAATTACAGAGCCACACAGGACTAGATATCCCTAGAGAGGTGTTATCTCAGGTTAAAAAGAGATGTTGTTACATATTTTGCAGTTTTATCACTCTCGCAAGTGGCCTGAACCTTCAACCCATGTGAAACTGGAGAGCCTACTATATTTGCTGCCATCTCACAAAATTCATAAAACCCACTCCAGGGAGTACTACAATTAAATAGACTATTTCCTCTTAGTGTGCTTGGGCCATGTACAGACAGAACTAAGCATTTTTCAAAATTTGGAAATGTTAACTTTTTTGGATTAAGACTCTCAGATTCCCCTAGCGAAGTGGTTTCTCAACCTTACTAATGCCGCGACCCCTTAATACAGTTCCTCATGTTGTGGTGACCCACAACCATAAAATTATTTTTGTTGCCACTTCATAACTGTAATTTTGTACTGTTATGAATCGTGATGTAAATATCTGATATACAGGGTATATTTTCATTCACTGGACCAAATTTGGCCCAAGTACCTGATACACCCAAATTTGAATACTGGTGGAGTTGGGTGGGAATTGATTTTGTCATTTGGGAGTTGTAGTTGATGGGATTTATAGTTCATTTACAATCAAAGAGCATTCAGAACTCTACCAAAATGGAATTGAACTAAACTTGGCACAAAGAACTCCCATGACCAACAGAAAATACTGGAAGGGTTTGGTGGGCATTGACCTTGAGTTTGGGAGTTGTAGTTCACCTACATCCAGAAAGCACCGTGGGCTCAAACAATGATGGATCTGGACCAAACATGGCACTAATACTCAATATACCCAAATGAGAACACTGGTGTAGATTGGGAAAAATAGACCCTGACAACTGGGAGTTGTAGTTGCTGGGATTTATAGCTCACCTATAATCAAAAAGCATCCTCAACTCCACCAATGATGGAATTGAACCAATATTGGCACACAGAACTCCCATGTGTGACCAACAGAAAATACCGAAAGGTTTTGGTGGGCACTGACCTTGAGTTTTGCAATATACTTCACCTACATCCAGAGAGAAGGAGGGCAGCTTTGGTGGGAGGATTCGCCTCCGTTTCCAAAAAAGAAGAGATCTTCAGCCTTCTCTGCCAAAGGGGTTCCTAAGACCATCAGAAATATGTGTTTTCTTATGGTCTTTGGTGACCTCTCTGGAAACCCCTCCCGACCCCCAGGTTGAGAAACACTGCCCTAACTAGTGAGCTAGGATTCTAAAATTTAAATAGAGATATCCTTCAACAGAAAATTTGGTATTGGAGGCATAAATAACATGGAAAGAACAGGAATAAGTTTCCACATCACAAAAAAAAAAAAACCAAAACAAAACAAAAATGCCAAACCCATGTAATGTTGTTCTACTTTTCCTAAAAAAAAAGCATCAAGGGATTAATTTTCCTTTCACCAGCCTCAACTTTTCTAAGATTTCAATTTTGGAGGCCATGTGTATACATCTCTATTATATTATTTAACATTAGCTGGTGAAGCAGACTCAGGGTGAATCTACACTGTAGAATTAATGCAGTTTGATGCCACATTAACTGCTATGGCTCAATGTTATGACATCCTGGGAGTTGTAGTTTGGGGAAGCACCAGCGTTCTTTGGCCGAGACCTTGCAAAACTACAACTTGCAGGATTCCACAGCACTGAGCCATGGCAGTTAAAATGGTGTCAAACTGCATTAATCCTACAGTGAAGATGCATCCTTGTTTTTTCTACTTATTTTCTCTCTGTTTTGCTATACTTGGTAAAAGATTCTCGGGGCAGCTGCTTTTTACTTCGCCTGTTTTAGGCTGGTACACACTACTTTACTGGAATCAGTTACATCCAAATCTTATCCTCTCTCAGCTCAAGCTTTATTGGCTTGTTGACTACAAACATGGGGGGAGGGGGGGGAGGGAAAAAAATCTTGGAAAAAGATAAGCTTTTTGTCAGAGTCTATGTTAAGTGAGTATGCAAAGGCTAACTTTTCCAAGCTCTGATAATTTCTTTCTCACTTCCTAAAACAGTGACAATAACCTTTATCCAAGAAACAGAGTAGTTTTGCTCTCAACCCAAGACACTCACCTCAAGGCTTCTGTCTCCAGGCCAAAAGCAAGGAGAAAAACTTGGAGGGAAGGAACACAGTGGAAACAGACCAGGACTGACAGTTCGACACAGAACATCGTTCAGCGAAAGCTCTCAGAACGCGAGCCAAACTCATTACAGAGCGATACTCCACGATCTGACCTGCCTGGAGAGCCAACGCAGACCCCACAAGCGGAGTCACTGACATGCATGTGCCCTTTATCCCCAATCGACATGGAGGAGGCCAGAGGGCAGGGAAGTGGCAGATGGAGATGTCCTTTGGGTGGCAGATCAAGATGTCCTTTGGAAAATTTGCTGCTAAGAAGCAGTCTTTGCACAGTTTGGATCTGGAATTGAAAGAGACCCCGTTGCCAGAGGCCAAAAATCCACCCATCCCGTTCCCAAACTGTGGCCAAGGACATGCCTCTGGCAAGCTCAGAAACAGATCAGGAAAGAAATAGCCCAAGATTTTACTCCTCGCTTTGCTTATTTGTATTTGCAAGCTACATCCCCATTTCTACAAGCTGGGCAGCATATGACCATCTTAAATGAACACGCTATCAGCCAAGGGGCTGCTTGGCTTAAGGAAAACTGAGAACAAGCGAAGGATATGCTAGTGTGAACAGGGAGAAAGTTATCCCTCTATTCCCTCATTATTATTATTATTATTATTATTATTATTTACTGAAACAAAAGCACAGTATGTCACAGCAAACAAGATCTATATGCTGGATTTTGTATCAAAAAAATCACAAGTCGAACACTTCCCAAGCGTCTAGAACTGTGTCATATATTTTCGAATGATGCGCACAGATCCAACTAAGGTGGCCTTTTGCACTTGACAGATCATGATTTTGTCAATGTTTATTGTTTCCAAATGCCGGCTGAGATCTTTTAGCACGGAACCCAGTCTGCCAATGACCACTGGGACCACCTGTACTGGTTTATGCCAGAGACTTTGCAGTTCGATTTTGAGGTCTTGATAGCTGCTGAGTTTTTCCTGTTGTTTTTCCTCAATGCGGCTGTTGCCTATATTATTATTATTATTATTATTGAGCGTTAACTTAATAATAATATTGTGGCGTAATGTAAAATAAACCACGTGTAGTTTATGGTTGTTCAGCCCATACACTGCCTTGCCAAAGAAAGAAAGCATGCCACGTAGGTGAATAGTAAATAACAAGTTGTTTACTCTTTTTAATTCAGAACAACATATGTACAATGTGATCAGTTACATCAAGTCACATAATGTCCTTATGAGAGATATAAAATGGTCTTTCTTTTGTCCATGTGGATAAACTCCTTCAGCAGTTAATGAAGCAAGAGCACACTCTAAACTCTCTCTCTCTCTCTCTCTCTCTGCTTCTCTCTTCTCTCTGAGCAGCTGCATAGCTCAAGCCTAAACAAAAATGTAACAGTATCCAAAAGTCCCAGGCTCAGCCATCTCCCCAGGCATTGCCCGACCAATCAGTTTAGTGCATCTTATTTTACAGTTGACAAACACACTCACTGATTCCTTGCATGCTCCAACATTTATTACTATAATTAGCTTTAATTATTCCCTATTTTTCACCAAAACTGGGGCTTAAGGCAGTTTACAAATCAAAATACCATACATTCAAACACACAATAAAAGTTAAAATGGAATTAAACTAGCAAACGGTTAAAAGCGGTGCTTCTTAAGCTATTTTTTGGGTGGAACTGGCAAAGTTCCCCCCTCTTGCCAGTCTGCCAAGATCAAGCACCATATTGGTGCCCATTGCGTAAAACTGCTTCTTTCATTTGTGGAAAATCAGAGTGGATCAGCAGGCAGTTGGCCATTGCCTGAATGCTGTGCTAGCTACACCTTCCGTGTGAAATGGGATAAGTCTTGATATGTCATCAATGGCATACATGCTTATCTGCTCACATTTACCATCATTATATGGCCACACCTTTCGGAATCTGAGTACCGAATATATATCTATTTCCTTCTCACTGGCCACAACATGTTTAGTGTTGAATATACAACAGCAAAAACCAGTTTTTTTCCCTGTTTGCGCAAGACAAATGGGGGAAATAACCTTCTCTCCTTAAAACGCCAGCAAAGGCTAATCACTGCTGACAGTTTAGTGGTAACTTAGTCCTATGTACAAGACCTAATGAAAGCATCCAGGTTATTTCAAGAACCTCAAACGCTTTAAGAGGGCTTTACGGAGACTAGGATGGTTGGCTTTTACTCTGCCAGTGAATAAAACTGGAGAGAGGCATGAAGCTCATAAGACAGACAGACTCACATCTTGATTTCATGGGAAAACTATTCAAGCTTCAAAATAGGAGGAAAAGCGCATCACATTATCCAAGACACACTCAGTATCTCAAGTTGACATTAATACACTGCTCAGAAATTAAGATGCATTGGGTGTCCTTGGAGAAGTCACAGTTTGGGTGCATCCACACTGCAGAATTAATGCAGTTTTGACACCATCTTAACTGCCACAGCTTTTTTTTTCATGTCAGGCACGACTTGAGAAACTGCAAGTCGCTTCTGGGATGAGAGAATTGGCCGTCTGCAAGGACATTGCCAAGGAGATGCCCAGATGTTTTGATATTTTACCATCCTTGTGGGAGACTTCTCTAATGTCCCTGCATGGAGAGCTAGAGCTGACAGAAGGAGCTCATCCATTCTCTCCCTGGATTTGAACCTGTGACCTGTCGGTCTTCAGTCCTGCAGACACAAGGTTTTAACCCATTGCGACATCAGTGGCTCCAAATGCTCAATGCTGTGGAATTCTGGAATTTGTAGCTTTGTGAGGCACCATCACGCTTTGCAAAAGACCTTATAACACTACAGTTCCCATGCTTTCATAGCAGCGAGCCAAGGCAGTTCAATTAATTTTCCAATGGAGATGCACCGTCTTCTCAGTCTCAGAGGAAGATAAAGGCAACCTCCCTTTGAACAAATCTGGCAGAGAAGATTCACCTTAACTAGAAGTTGGAAACGCCAAAGACGTACAATGATGACTACAGAGCCTGCTATGCTTATCATTATTTGTGACGCTAGGATAGTGGGCACAAGTTATAGAGCTTCCTAAGCAAACACAATCCAATTGTGGAATTCCCTCCCAAAGACCATCAAAGTGGTCCCATCCCTTGTGAGTTTCTGACAGCAGCTAAAATGACATCATTTCTATTGACCTTAACAACAGGAATTACTGCTATGATGGTTTTCAAATGTTTTTTAATTGTCTGTGATTTCAGAATCGTTTTCAAATAAGAGATTTTGTAGTTTGTTTTTAAAAGTAAGTCATATATTTACGTATGTTTTTAAATATGCTTTAGTCATGGATTTACTATTTTAAGTGTTCTTATCCATTGCTCATCACTTTGAAGAGGCTGTAGGTTGAGAGATAATAAACAAATGCCTAATTTAGTAAATGACTATCATCACTTTTTCTCCTGACAGATCAATTAAAAAGTAGATGGTTAGACACATTAAATGCCTTGATCTACAGAAAATCTGCCGTTAGCTCAAGATATTAGTTGAAGATGATTTCACATCTCGTCAGCGCTGATTCTGGAACTTGGGAACAATCACATTTAACTACAATTCCTAGAAGGACACAGCCAGCAATACTAAGAAAGAAAGAAAGAAAGAAAGAAAGAAAGAAAGAAAGAAAGACTGAAAGCAGATAGGCAGGTTAAATTCTGAAGTTATTACACAGCTTTTTTCAAAGCATAGGTCTTCTAGACCAATATACAATTCCTCATGTTGTGGTGACCCCCAACCATAAAATTATTTTCATTGCTACTTCATAACTGTAATTTTGTGACTGTTATGAATCATAATGTAAATATCTGATATGCAGGATGTATTTTCATTTACTGGACCAAATTTGGCACAAATACCTGATATGCCCAAATTTGAATACTGTTGGAGTTTGGGGGGGGGGGGGGATTGATTTTGTCATTTGGGAGTTGTAGTTGCTGGGATTTATAGTTAACCTACAATCAAAGAGCATCCTGAACTCCACCAATGATGGAATTGAACCAAACTTGGCACACAGAACTCCCACGACCACCAGATATTGACCTTGAGTTTTGGAGTTGTACTTCACCTACATCCAGAGAACATTGTGGACTCAGACAATGATAGATCTGGACCAAACTTGGCACAGATACTCAATATGCTCAAATGTGAACCCTGGTGGAGTTTGGGGAAAATAGACCTTGACATTTGGGAGTTGTAGTTGCTGGGACTTATAGTTCACCTACAATCAAAGAGCATTCTGAACCCCACCAACAATGGAATTGAACCAATCTTGGCACAGAACTCCCACGACCAAAAGAAAATACAGTCTGGTGGGCACTGACCTTGAGTTTTGGAGTTGTAGTTTACCTACATCCAGAGAGCACTGTGGGCTGAAACAATGACAGATCTGGACCAAACTTGGCACAGATACTCAATATGCTCAAATGTGAACACTGGTTGAATTTGGGGAAAAGAGACCTTGACATTTGGAAGTTGTAGTTGCTTGGACTTATAGTTCACCTACAAGCATTCTGAACCCCACCAACAACAGAACTGGGCCAAACTTCCCACAAAGAGCCCCCATGCCTTGAAGGGACTTGCTGGCGTGAGCCTCCCTCCAGCCTCACATGCTCTCTCTCTCACCCGCACAGGTGCACCACGCTGCCATGCACTGAGCAAGCCTGCTTTTCCCTCCCCACTTGGGAGTCTCAGAAACCGGTCTCCCTTTGGCTGAGAGGCCAGCCAATCACAGCAGAGGAGGGCTTTTGGTGGGAGGATTCACTGTCTGTTTCCAAAAGAAAAGATAAGGATAGGCGGAGTGATCTTCAGTCTCCTTTGCCAAAGGAGTTCCAAAGCTGTTAGGAATTGCAGGAGTTGAAGTCCAAAACACTTGGAGGGCCAAAGTTTGCCCATGCCTAGGTTACCGGGAAAGTGGCACTATATCGAAGTCCTGACTACAGCAGACTCACTGAAAAAATGCAATTGACTTAAGTGTTGACTTACACTCATCAGTTCATTCAATGGGTGTACTGTGATTTGGGCTCCAATAAAAACACAGACAAAACCCCACAATCAGTGTAGTCAAGGACCATGTTTCTAAGCCCTGAGTCAATAAAACTGTATCCAACTTGACAACTTTAAATCTGCCAACCCTGAATACACAAAACAGCCAAAACCAAGTGGTTTGAATCAGGAAAGCCTCTCCCAGTTGTCACAGAGCGCTGCAGCTGTGCCCTCCTGCAGACTTTGCAAACAGCTGCTCAACAGGTTTCCTACAGTCTTGTTCCCCCAGCAAATGGGCTGGATTGCTAAGAGCTTCCCATTGAGAGCCCAGCTCTTCCTTCCTTCCCATTCAGCCACTTGAAAGAAGGAACAGCTAGTACAACGAGTAGTGATCCCTACTGGTGCCCCGACTATAAAGCAGGACAGCTGAGGAGGAGTCAAACAAGAGCCTTGTTCAACTTTGTCCCAATGACAAAACAGCTGCTCTGGTCTTCATTTCACACCAGCAACTTGAAGAAGGAAAGACCAGCTGTTCAATAGCTTCTCAAATGGCGATGATATAGAGAGACCCCACGACTACACCCACCCTGACCTAGAGTATGGTTATCTTTATAGAGCAAAACTAGCAACTGAATACATTTTGCATTAAGCTGGCCATAGGAGTTTACCAGAAGTAAAATTTTGGACTGAACTCCCATATTCTCCAAACCAACTGGGAATAATTTCTCTCAGCTCTCAAGACTTACACAAATACCTAATGTTGCTTAAGTTTTCATTGAACCAAAAGAGCCAAAGAGAAGAAACAATTTCTTTCCTTTTTTGAAGTGGCATTACAGAAATAAGTATACCCGAGGTGAAGAAATTATCAAGATCATTCTTCCTCCCTTCATTGGATCTTGAAGCTGAACACAGTTTAAGTGCCATACTAGACAGAATTTTGTGAAATTTAGCTACAAACCAGGAATGCTTTGTATTATAGACATTTGTGGTCAGAGAAAGATGGAATGTCTGCAAGTGTCTTTGCACCGCTTACTAGTAAAGGTCAAAGTTTCCACTTGGCATTAAGACTAGTTGAATCTGACTCTGGGAAGTGGTGCTGCTCTTCATTCCTATGCCGGAGAGCTAGTGTTGTCCGTAGACGCCACCAAGATCATGTGGCCAGCATGATTGCACGGAGCGCCATTACCTTCCCACTGAAGAGACAACTATGTATTGTCAAAGGCTTTCATGGCCAAAATCACTGGGTTGTTGTGAGTTCTCCGGGCTGTGTGGTCATGTTCCTGAAGCATTCTCTCCTGACATTTCACCTGCATCTATGGCAGACATCCTCCGAGGTTGTAAGGTCTCACTATCTCTGAGGATGCCTGCCATAGAATCAGGCAAAATGTCAGGAGAGAATGCTTCTGGGACATGGCCATACAGCCTGGAAAACTCACAACAACCCAGAAGCAGTAAGTATTGATCTACTCACATTTGCATGTTTTCGAACTGCTAGGTTGGCAGATGCTGGGGCTAACAACGCGTGCTTGCCCCGTCCCATGGATTCGAACTGCTGAGCAGCTTAGCAGTTTAAACCACTGTGCCACAACGGCACCTCTAATTAATTTATTTTAAATATATACCTATACATTTGGAGGGGAGGATAAATTTGAGCTGCAGGCAAATGAAGAAAGTGCATTTAGAACCAAAATTACATTTCAATAAAATTGTTCATTGCAAAGGGATAGCACTGGCTGGAAGTTGAAGTAGGGGGAAAGAAACGAAAGGGAAAGGCTAGTGGTGAAATGAAGCTGGTTAACCAGTTCCTGGAAATTTCACAGAACCGGTCTTTGCCTCTGGTGTGGTCCAAGGGACACCTACAGTACACAACCTGGTGGCACAATGGGTTAAACCCTTGTGCCGGCAGGACTGCTGACCGACAAGTTGCCAGTGTGAATTCGGGAAGCGGAGTGAGCTCCCATCTCAGTTCTAGCTTCCCATGTGGGGACATGAGAAAAGGCTCCCACAGGATGGCAAAACATCAAACATCCAGGTGTCTCCTGGGCAAGACCCTTGCAGACAGTCAATTCTCTCACACCAGAAGCGACTTGCAATTTCTCAATGAAATAAAGCTCCAAATATCACCTGAAATGCTTCCATGTTTATTTCCTTGCCTCACGTTTACTGACTGTTGTCCTTGTGCAGATTGAACCTTGGTCTGCTCCAGCACGCCTCTGAGTTTCATAAGTTATATTTACTCAAGAGACAGAGAAGTGAGCTGTGTAACACTTTGTTTTTAGAGTTTAGTCAGTGTTACCACTCCCTTTTTGGTGACTTGTCATTGTTTCCCAACATCGGGAGACATTCACTGGCAAGTTATGGCACATCCACACTACAAGAATAAAAGCAGTTTCAAAATCGGTGCAACTTCCGTGGATCTTTGGGACAAAGCTAACAAATCTCCTAGTCAAACATAGAACTAGAGTTTCTTACAGGTAAGCAATAATCCTTAATCCATGGACAATTAATTGAAGTCAGTAGCATAAGCATGTTCACCATAAGGATCTGTTGTAAACACATTAGGAAGCAGTTTATCAGTTCCTCAATACAAACAAGAACTAGCTATGGTCCTACTCCAGGCTGTGTAATCAGAACCAATAATAAAATTATTATTATTATTATTATTACTATTATTATTATTATTATTATTATTATTATTATTTATCCCCACCACCATCTGCCCAAAGGGGACTGGGGACGACTAACATGAGGCCAAGCCCAAAAATAATAAAACAAAGTTCAACATAAAAAAATAGAAAACAATACATCACAGCAAAATACATAAAGCAACAAAATAAAATAAACAGCGTAAAACAGTCTAAACGTAAAAAGAAGGAAAATATTAGAGCAATGTTTAATAAATATATTACTTTATATTCCATCATTATATTTTCTGTTCTATCTAAGCACAGTTGGCCTCCCATATTTATATGTTTAACTTCTGAAAGTTGGCCATGGAGTTGTGCTAGAAGACGTAGAAATTTCTAGAGATAACACTTTTCTAGGCATTTTAAGCCCTCCAGCATCATTCTGTGGTCAACATCTGGTGGAAGTTGACCTCAGATTTGCACTGGAAGACCTAGAGAGCCCTAGAAAAGTGTTTTTTCCACTTTGATGGGAGTCCTGTAGTGAGTTAGCATGGTGTTGTGGTTTGAGCAATATTACAATTCTGAGGACCAGAGTTCAATTCCCCATTTTGATATGGAAACCCACTGGATGACGTAGCACGAGTCACACATTATCAGTCCCAGAAAATCATGATAGGGTCAATTTAGGGTTAGTTAGAAAGGTGTGAGAGCACCCAACAGCAGCCTATGCCTCTAACCCAGGCATGGGCAAACTTTGGCCCTCCAGGTGTTTTGGACTTCAACTCCCACAATTCCTAACAGCCTACTGGCTGTTAGGAATTATAGGAGTTGAAGTCCAAAACACCTGGAGGGCCAAAGTTTGCCCATGCCTGCTTGAACCCTTGCAAAGGCAGAGGGCCTACTGTAGACTGATGATTATTCATGTGCTGGTGATGAAACGCCTTGCACTATACCGTATTACTAAATTAACATTATTAATTAATATTCATTTGCCATTTATAAAGGAGTCGGAGTCAGACAGCAGAAAAAATAGAGGAGTCAGCGCCAAAAGCTTGGTGTGCCAACTCCACCGCCCTTGTGCCATTGTCTCACAGTTACCATATCTTCTGCTATTGTGACCTCCAACACACACAGCACTGCTGTTGCACAATAGCTACTTCACACACCTAGTCTGTCTCCTCAACAAAAACTCTGTCTGTCAAGGGAATGGGGATCCTACCAGCAGCACTGCGACATCCAACCCAGCCTTGGACCTCCTAAGAAAATGCAATCTCACCACCACGGAAAGACAGTGCCCATAGTGCAGTGGTTCTCAACCTGTGGTCCCCAGATGTTGTTGGGCTTCAACTCCCAGAAATCCTAGCAGCTGGTAAACTGGCTAGGATTTCTGGGAGTTGTAGGTCAAAAACATCTGGGGACCCCAGGTTGAGAACCACTGCCATAGTGGAAGACAAAAGGGAAACAGGAAAATCTCATTATTAGAGGAGAAGAGTTCTAGTCACAAAATCCACAGGACTGAATTTGCAAGATCTGAGCAAGGCTGTTGATGAAGGTAACTTGGAGGTCTCTCATTCACAGGGCCACCACAAGTCAATGAAGACTGATCATCAATTAGAGTCAGCCCTCCACATTCTATACACATGAAAATTTTCTGGATAAATAAATTGATTGTTTATTGGGTTGTTGTATTGATTGTTTATTATCTGAGAGAACCTCTCTCTAGGAATTTCTAGGTCTTCCAGCACAATTCTGGAAGCTGACTACAAACTGATGGACCTAGGGATTCCTAGAGAGAACAGTTTTAATCAAGTCTACAAATAATCAAATTTGCAAATGTACAGGGATAACTATAACAACAAAGTATAAATATGGTGCTAGAAACAATTCATGGTTCGAGATAAGCAGCAGTGCACAGGGACTCCATCCATCCTGCACTGAAGCCACCAATGCAGTGGTCCTCAACCTGGGATCCCCAGATGTTTTTGGCCTACAACTCCCAGAAATCCCATCCAGTTTACCAGCTGTTAGGTTTACCAGTTGAAGGCCAAAGACATCTGGGGACCCCAGGTTGAGAACCACTGCACCAATTAATGATAATGTCAACAATCCACCAGCAGTCCTGGTTACAGAGGCGACTTTGAAAGTTGCCAGTCGCTATTTGTGGATATCGAGCAATACTAGCAACCTAGGGAAGAGCAACAAATAACGGTTTCAAACAGTCACTTAAAGATGTGAATGGCTATGCTAACTGGGGATTCTGGGGTTTGCAGCTCACCCCATCTAGAATCCAGCAGGTTGCTTTAGAAATTGCTGTAAAGTTATTTAAATGGTGTGCTTTCTGTCTTGTGTTCCTTCAACATTATATTTTTATTTCACTTTATTTTTTTTCTGCCATTACAGGAGAACCAAAGGGAGGAGCTAGGTTAAAACACTTAACGCAGGCTGTAATCCAACACTGAACTTTATACAGATCGGTTAAACCCTTTTGTCAGCAGGGATGCTGACCAAAAGGTCAGTGGTTTGAATCCGGAGAATGGGATGAGCTCCTGTCTGTCAGCTCCAGCTTCTCATGTGGGGACATGAGAGAAGCCTCCCATATGATGGTAAAACATTCAGGCACCCCCTGGGCAACGTCCCTGCAGATGACCAATTCTCTCACCCCAGAAGCGACTTGCAGTTTCTCAAGTCACTCCTGACACACACAAAAAAGGGAGTAGCGGCAAAAAGTGGACTTGTAAATATATTACTTTATAATATATTTATGTCTGAGTTGCCTTTGGGCTGAGAAGGGTGGAGTAGAAGTGCTGTAAATAAATAAATATTCAATCATTACAGTATATATTCTGTTCTATATGCATATTCTCAATGGAGAATATGCATACTGGCAGTATCAACATTTCAAAAACTCTAATAAACTATTACTAGCATAGGAGAATAATATTAGATTGCTTGATGGAAAGCTAAGAAATAATGCAGTAAGATGGAAAGGGGTATAAATAACTTATTTCAGACAGTGACAATATGGATATCTGGAGCAATACTACACTAAATGTATCAGCTTTCTCTCTCTTTATTGTATCCCAAAACACTTTCCCTCCATCCTTATGAAAACTGGCTTCTTCCCTCTCTCTTGTCAGAATCCAGGTGGTTAATACATGTGATCTTTAGCTCTATCAAGTGTTTTTGTGTCATACACACCCTTCTGTGCAGGTGCAATAACATGGGTGAAGACGCAGCTGTCTTGCAATACTATTTTATTACTATCTTGCATGCATTGTCAAGGTTAAAGGTAGCCAAAAGATAGGGAGCAAACTTTGTAACTGTTGCATAGAAAAAGGAAGGAAGACAACAATAAATATGCCACAGTGTGGCTAGGGAGGGTACCAGGGAAGTGCCAAGCACATTGAACAGCACCATCATAGCGGATGACGACTGGCTATAACATTTGTTGCTGTGTTTCAGCATATATTTGCTACTTTTTTCTATTGAAACATTCCTGTAGTTACTCATAAACGCACAAATACTTTTTTTGAAGACCAGCTTGTATATACTGTACTACATCAATATACTTACAGGACTAAAACTCTTACGCAAATTTACTTTTTCGTCCTTACAGTGCTCACTTGATTCTGCCAGTGTTGTCACTATTACCCAGCTAAATCTCATGGGTTCCACATGCTACTATTTTCATTGCTGCTGGTTATTCCATAATTGTTGATTTTGTTGAATTTTCTGGCATTTTAGGAGGAGTTCATTGGAGTGACACCAACACTAGTGATGCCACTGTAAATTTCAACACATTTTATGTCCACCTCAGTGCATCATTCCTTTTGACAAGCTAGCCTTACTACAAGGAAATTCAATGAGCCAGTGTGGTTGGGTGTCAGGAGCGACTTGAGAAACTTCAAGTTGCTTCTGGTTTGAGAGAATTGGCTGTCTGCAAGAAAGTTGCCCAGAGAAAGCCTGGATGTTTTACCATCCTGTGGGAGGCTTCTCTCATCTCCCTGCATGAGGAGCTGGAGCTGACAGACAGGAGCTCACTCCGCTTCGAACTGCCGACCTTTTTGTCAGCAGTTTATTTACTTCACTTATATATTTATTTACTTCATTTATATGCCGCCTTTCTCAGCCCTCAGGCCAGCACAAGTGCCCCATCTCTGGCAGTCTTTAGGAGGAGCTTGAAAACATGGTTGTTCCAGTATGCCTTCCCAGAATAATGAACCCTTAGCATTATGTCCCCCAAAAAGCACTTTATATCGATTTAGGACTGCTTGTATGTCTCTATCAACGCCCCACCTCCTGTATCTTGTTCATGCCTAGCATTATGTTTTAAACTTTAATTACATTTGGCCCAGCCATAGATTTTAAATGTGCAGTGTATTTTATTTAATGTTTATGCTTTTTGTGTAGGAGATTTATTTTAATTGCTTTATATTGTATTTGTTATTGCTTGTATTGCTTGTATTGTTGTATTGTGGGCTCGGCTTCATATAAGCTGTACCGAGTCCCATAGGGGGATGGTAGCGGGGTATAAATAAAGTTTTATTTATTATTATTATTATTATTATTATTATTATTATTAACCCATTGCGCCACCGGGGGCTTGAGTATTGGACCAGGACTCTAAGAGGTAAGTGTTCAAATCACTGCACTTCCATGGAAACTCAACACGAGGAAAGTCATACTTCCTCAGCTTCAGAGGAAGGCAATTAGCAAACCTCCTCTCAACAAAACTTCCCAAGAAAGCCCTATCAACCTAAGTTAGAATCAACTTGAATAATTGCATGAGTCACTGACCACATTTCTGAAGGATATTCAGAAACCCCGTGCAATTGCTGAAACCACTTCCAAAGGCTCTGAGAAGGAGCAGACATGCTCCAACCGAAAAGGAAATGACACATCATAGCATCCCAGCACCAAGAGTGGCCAGAGTTGTGTATAAGCGAACAAAGAACTGGAGAGGTGTCAAAGGGCTCTCTTAAAGAAGCTTCAAACCGGTATTGAAGAAAGTAGTTTTGCTGTGAAGGTGGTAACACAGGAAATCCTGGAACCAGTTTGAGGCTCGGATGATGATTATTACACAAACTACAGAGAACTAATGTGCATTAAGGGCTTTTTGTGCACTTTTGGGAGAATTTTTTTTTGAGTTTCACAATTCGAAGCTAGCTTCAAACTGCATTAAATGGTCCGTGTAGATGGGGTTCTAGATGTCTAACAATTGGGTCACCCTAAATCAAACTTGAATTGACAATAGTTAATAACCAAATCTATACACACTTACTTCCAAGGGAACCATCTCCACGTCACCTCCACAGCATTTTATCTGGTGCGACACTTTATATTGGCACAAGGAATTATCAAGGCCAGTGCCCTCACGTGTGCAAATAAATGAGGCAGGAGGTGTGCAAATATAAGTGCTGGACCAATGAGAGATCCACACCAGCTTTCTTCAGCAGAAGGAATATAGAAATACATCTGATCCAGTGTTTTGTTTTGTTTGTTTTGTTTGTTGCAAGATGCTGTTTAGTATTCTGGGTGGCCAAAGTTTACTGTGGGGTGGGATGGACAACCCCAAATGATGCTTCATTAGTGATTACTGGCTTGGGAAACTTCTTGCACTCAACACAAAAATGCACTGGCTGAATAAAACTCGTGGCCAGAAATCAGAAAAGTATCAGTTACTTTTAATGTGCTAATCCAGCTTGAGCATCCTTTATCAGGAATTTCAAAATACTCCAAAATCATCCACATGACGTGCTGAGAAAGCAACACCTTGAAATTTTTGATGCGTCAGTGTGCACAAACCATGTTTCATGCACAAAATTATCAAAAACATTGTATAAAATTATCTACGTGTTATGTATATAAGGCATATATGTTGCATGAATGAATATTGTCTTTAAAACTAGCTCCCATCTCCAAGATATCACAGTATGCATGTATAAGAAAATACAGGCATTCCAAAGACCAAAACACTTCTGGTCCCAAGCATTTCAGATAAGGCATACTCAATCTGTAATGGTACAGAAAAAGAAAATTAAAAACACTGTCCTTCTAAGATTTTAAGATTATTCTCATCTCTCTGTATCATTTTCTGTGTGAACATAATACAGAAACAGTATGATGAAATGGGTTGCTGTGAGCTTTGCGGCCTGTATGGCCATTTTCCAAAATCATTCTCTCCTGACATTTTGCCCACATCTATGGCAGGCTTCCACAGAGGTTGTGAGGTTTGTTGGAAACAAGACAAGTGGGGTTTATATATCTGTGGAATGTCCAGGGTAGGAGAAAGAATTTTTGCCTGCTTGAGGCTAGTGTGAATATTGCAACTGGCCATCTGGATTAGCATTTAATGGCCTTGCAGCTTCAAAGCCTAGCTGGTTGCTGCATGGGGAAATCCTTTGTTGGGAGGTGCTAGATAGCCCTGATTGGTTCTTGTCTGGAATTCCCCTGTTTTTTGAGAGTTGCTCTTTATTTACTGTCCTAATTTTAGCGTTTTTTAAGCCAGATTTTGTTAATTAAATGCTAATCAATTGCAACATTCACACTTGCCTCAAGCAGACCAGAGTTCTTTCTCCCACCCTGGACATTCCACAGATATATAAATCTCACTTGCCCAGTTTCCAACAAACCTCACAAGCTCTGAGCATGCTTGCCACAGATGTGGGAGAAACTTCAGGAGAGAATGCTTCTGCAACATGGTCATACAGCCCAGAAAGCTTACAGCCACCGAGTGTTTCTGGCCATGAAAGCCTTCAACAACACAGTCTGCTGGAATGTCTGAACATTTAAATAGTTAAGACCAGCCTGGTGCCATGATGGACTACAGCATCTACTATCCCTGCCCATCCTATGGCCATGTGGATGCTGTGAGCGGCAATCTGATATATCTGGAAGGAAACGTGTTTTGGAAAGTTTTGTTTATTTACAATTTATTTATTTATAAAGTTTGTATCCCACCCATATCAGCCCGAAGGTGACTTTTAATGTTTGCTCTTTTAATCCCATGGCAGCAGATGTCAACATGTCAAGAAATCATAGTTTTCAGCTGTTTCCAATGACATGGAGGAGGAAAAGAGCACTCATTTTGCACTCACTGCTGGACACAGCAACTT